>NC_133138.1:26412263-26707263 GCF_048418815.1 Hemitrygon akajei | reverse complement strand
ACACACCCCCGAGAGTGAATTTGTAAATCTGGTGGGAGCAAAGGATGTTGGGAATGGTGAGGATGGAACACTGCGGGAGGGTGGTGGGACAGGTGACAGAGGAGGAGTGCTGGGGTGGGGGATGTGTGGCACGGGTGCAGATACACCCAGCAGTGAGACACCAGCCAAGGTCATTTAATTACAAACGATGGGTTTATTGATCATTACAGAATGTCTCTTTGGCGCTTCCCACTCTCTCCCCTCTCCCTTACCCTTTTCTCAACCATGATTCCCTTCTCCCTGCCCCCTTCCCACTCTCAATAGTGACCCATATCAGAGTCAGCTCTATCATCACTCACACGTTATGAAATTTTTTTTTTTTGTGATAGCAGTTCAGTGCAGTACATAAAATTACTACAGTACTGTGCATACAAATTCGATCTATGATGCTTCATTTAAAATTGCCTTTTTCTAATTCCAACTTGAGTTCAGCTCCTGCAATTTATGGAAAAAAATGGAAATTCTATTTTTCATCCTTCTGTTGGTTGGGGTCGACCATGGACATTGCCCTAGCTGTCTGCATGATACGCAAGCCAGGGTAATACGATATGGAGAGCATGCTGTTGCCTATGTAGCAAGCTCCCCCTCTCCACGCAGCTGACCATTTCAGAGGAACTACTGAGACCAACACAGTGGTGTCGCAGGAGCTGCAAGTTCGCATTGAACTCAATGTAAGACTGCCTTAGGAACTCCAGCTCTGATTTTTCCTTAGGGTTTACTCCTGAAACTTTCTCCATGAGTGGGCATAGCCACTGGGAAGCAGAAGTTTGAGATCAGAGTTTTCCTTCTCCTAGATGAGCTGCTAACCCACAGCTGACAAGTCCGATCTGCCTGCAGCGATTGGTGTGAAGACGCCAGTAACCCACCTTTGCCCCTTATCCTGTCAGTGGAGCTAGATCCACTGGGCTCCATAGTTAAGCCACGTGTGAAGACCAGGACCCGAACTTAGTTGTCAGAGGCTATTTGAGACACACACCTCTGGGAACATTTAATAGGTAGTAAAGCTTCCTCCCCCCACCCCAGCTATGGCAGCCTTAAGAATTTTATAACTTTATAGCTATTGTAAAAATGTAGCATTAACTCTCTGATGTCTTATTTTCAGATTGATAGGCCCAATTTTCTCTTACCTTTCTTCATAATCCAAATTTGAGATTAGCGAGTAGCCCCTGCCTCTTTATGACATTGATCTCAGCACTTGGTGACTAGAAATAGATACAGAATTTAATTTAACTAAAGCGCCACACCGTTTAATCCTCATTTTTCTTACACAATGTCTTGTGGTTTTACATAAAATTTGAAAGGTAAGTGAATTACTTATTTTTGTCCTTATCCGGATACATGCCTCCCTTTCCTCTTCAAGTCAAGACAAATTTATTGTCATTTAACTATATACAGGCATATTGTCAAATGAGATGATGTTTCTCTGAACCAGGATGTAAAACATAGTAGTACACATAATGCACAATAACTTATGAAGGTAAGGATAAAATCTACAGATGATTCATGCATAAATAACAAACTGAAGTACATAAGTTAAATATTCTTAAGTACAGAACAGATTAACCAGTGACACTTTGAATGCAATGCAGCCAGGAGCTCAGAAGCCTAATGACCTGAGGGAAGAAGCCATTTCCCAACCTGACCATTCTTGTTTTTATGCATAGTAATCTCCTGCCTGATGGTAGAAAGTCAAAGAGGATGCTGGATGAATGGAGAAATGTCTCCAAATGGATGGTAGGGAGAACCTTATGATTCTCTCTTCTGATTTCTTTTTTAACTTTGAATCTTTATTCTAACTCTTCTTCCAATGGACTATTTTTTTCTTCCAACCTTCACCCACAATCCCACGTCAGTCAAAAATTAGCATTTGCCTGCATTATGTTTTGGAGCTATTCTGAAAGTTTAATATTGACTCCATAAATAAATGCTTAGCAATCAAGTTTAACACTTGGAAACTATAGGAAACCTTAAACTAAATAATTCCATAGGAAAACCTAACCTAACCTAGACTAAGTAACAAATTAAAATGAAAATCTTAAACATTGTGTATTGGAGGCTGAGATATATCATAGGATGCACAGGGACACATCAGCAGTGTTGGGACTTGAGGTCACCGGGTGTTTCAGGCCTTTCAACATCGGACTCCCTCACACAGATGACCCAGCCAGGGTTGATCAAACCCTGTCTTGTGTCGCAGCAGCATTGGTCCATGGGTCACTTCTCCTGATCCATAGCCATCTGGAGACTCACTCAACAGTCACTGTGAGAGTAGAAGATCTTTGTGCAGAAATGTGTTAAAAAGAAATTAAATAGCAGCGCAGTAGGGAAGAAGACTCCACCACTTCCTTCACCTTATTAACTTCTTCACTCAGAGGGCAGTGCGAGTGTGGAATGTGCTACCAGCAGATGTGGTAGATACAGAAAGTCTCGATAGGTTTGTGGATGAGCGTTATATGGTCTTGTACAGGTAGATGGGTCAGCATGGACTAGATGGGCCAAAGGGCCTGATTCTGGCTGTAGTACTCTATTACTCTGTATCTCACTTGATCTCAGTCATCTCGATCACTGAAAAGGTCACAAAGTCCTCTCCCTTTTATCCACCACCATCCATACCCCTCACACCTTTCCACCTTGATCTCCTAACCATTTCTTCTTGAACTCCCAACCCTTCCTTAGATGTCTGATATTTGGTCCTCCATTTTCCTTGCTATTTCATCACCATATAACTTCAGTGGGGGTGTTTGGGGTTTCCAGGGAGGGGTACCGCCTCCGGAGAAGGGGTTTGTGTCCATTCTGGGACAGTTCACTCACCCTTGGTCCACTCCAGACACTACACTCCCACCTGTGGCTCCATGTAGCAGTTTGCACGTGATAGCAGGCACACCCCAATACAGGTGGGCTAAACCAGGTGCTGGTAGCCGGCAGGCCTCATACCATGGTGAGATAGGGATGTGCCTGTCCTAACATGTGAAACCAGCTCCGGCAGATTGGGTGGATGAGATCAGTAGTGAGATCCATCGGCCAGGAAGGTGGTTCTGCTGCACCTTGTGGAGAGCAAAGGGCATGACAAGGCACAGGAGTCATGGTCAGCCACTGTAAAGAAGGAAGTCTCCAGTTGTGATGACTGCTCTTACCACTGTATTGAGACAGTGGAACTGCCCAGTTCAATGGTTTTTTCACTTAAAAAATTCTCCTGTACAGGACTCATTGTCATTATCAGATGAGATGAACAATCTAGACACTGGACACTAGGATACTACAGCACAGTACAGGCCCTTCAGCCCTCGATGTTGTGCTGACCCATATATTCCTTTAAAAAAGGTACTAAACCCACACTGCCCCATAACCCTCTATTTTTCTTTCATCCATGTGCCTATTCAAGAGGCTCTTAAATACCCCTAATGTTTTAGCCTCCACTACCATGCCTGGCAAGTCATTCCAGGTACCCACAACCCTCTGTGTAAAAAACTTATCCCTGATGTCTCCCCTAAGCTTCCCTCCCTTACCTTTGTACATATGCCCTCTGGTGTTTCCAATCGTGCCCTGGGAAACAGGTACCGGCTATCCACCCTATCTATGCCTCTCATAATCTTGTAGACCTCCATCAAGTCCCCTCTCATCCTTCTACGCTCCAAAGAGAAAAGTCCCAGCTCTGCTAACCTTGCCTCATAAGACTTGTTTTCCAATCCAGGCAACATGCTGGTAAATCTCCTCTGCACCCTCTCCATAGCTTCCACATCCTTCCTATAATGAGGTGACCAGAACTGAACACAATACTCTAAGTGTGGTCTCACCAGAGATTTGTAGAGTTGCAACATGACCTCTCTACTCTTGAACCCAGTACCCCTATTAATGAAGTCTAGCATCCCATAGGCCTTCTTAACTATCCTATCAACTTGTGCAGCGACCTTGAGGGATGTATGGATTTGAACCCCAAGGTCCTTCTGTTCATCCACACTCTTAAGTAACTGACCATTAACCCTATACTCAGCCTTCTGGTTTGTCCTTCCAAAATGCATCACCTCACACTTATCCGGATTGAACTCCATCTGCAACTTTTCTGCCCAACTCTGCCTCCTGTCTATATCCTCTTGTAACCTTTGACAACCTACAGCTCCATCTACAACTCCTCCAATCTTCGTATCATCCGCAACCCATCCTGCCACAACTTCCTTCCACAATCAATCAATCAATACAATTATTGCACCATGCAACAGAATTTCTTTCTTTCTCCATCTCCATATTTGCAGCAAATTTATTCCTGAACAATTTTCTACGGGAAAAGATCTGAACCCTGATTTTTGCTTGATAATGATTATCATACCCAGAGAAAATGTGAAACAAATCAGAAAAATACTGGAAACACACAGTGCCCCATGATATATGTTCGTAACAGTGATCGATAAAGGAATTGATTCAGTGTATGGAGTGTCCAGGGAGGGGGAGCACCTCTAATGAAGGGGCTTGTCGTATCTATTCTGGGACAGCTCATTCACCTTTGGTCCCCACCAGACATTCATTTGTGGCTTCAAGTGGCTGTTTTCATGCAACAGCAACCACTTCCCAGTACACCGCTTCAACGAGCTGGCTAAACCAGTTGAGGGTAGCTGGCAGCCTCATACCCCAGTGAGATAAGAACATGCCTGTCCCAGCATGCGAAGTCCTTCCCTGTGGTTAATTGTCATTCAACCATACACAAATACCTATGAATATAGCTAAGTGAAACTGCGTGAAGGTTTAGCTATCCTTTGACAGACTACCTCACACTAACACCTTGGCCAAACCATAATCATAATCATAGGGTATTCTGGGAAAGCAAATGTAATGAAAAACCAAAGGAGCTGCAGATTCTGAAAACCTGAAATAAATTCCCCAAAAATACTGGAAACACCAGGCAGTTTGGGAAGCTTCTGTAAAAAGAGAAGAGCTAATATTTCAGGTCCTCGACCCTTCAACAGAACTGAGACAAAGACAAAACAAGTGTTAGTTTTGCGGTGCAGGGAGTGTTGAGAAGGAATCAATAGGATAAAGGGAATATCTCTGATAGGATGAGGGCAGGATTTGTGTTGTGTTATGCTGACAAGGAAACCATCTGGTTGAAAGATTAATAGAAGCATTTAGAGAGAGAGAATGCAAGCAAAGGGACATATTCCACAGAGCTATAGGAAATGTCTATGATAGAGAAGAGAGAACAGCAGAGCAATATTACATTTCAATGGCCTACAACAGAATGGGACCTTTCTGCTTTATGAAAACCTGTTACCTGCAAATGTTAAATTTGATATTTATTCTTGAAGGGTGCAATGTACCCAGACAGAAGATGTGCTGTTAAAAGAAATGTGAGAGCAAAGAGAATTGCAGACTTTTTTCCTCCTCTTTCAACTGTGAGCTATTTGCCAAGCTTTTGGCACAAGCTAAATGTCAGCTTAACTTTCACCATGTTCAACTGAAATACCCTCCCCCCTCATAAGAACTGTGTGTGTAAAGGCATACATGGGGAAATAAGTCATACAGAGGCTGCAATTTTCAGGTTCAGTTTTGCAGTTCAGTTGATCTATTTATGCACAATACAAGTATAATCTTGTTTTATCGTTCATGCCTTTTACTGGATCTCTCAGATTACCAATTTAAACAGATACAACAATGCCACAGTGTTGATAGAGTTACAATATTTTGAACATTACTCCTTACATAATTCATCTTATAAACTTCTCCACCCTCAACTACAGCAGCAAGTGGGAGGAGTTTGATAATTCCCTTGTCATTACGACTGAGCCTGCCTTCTTAATGATGTCTTCATGTTACCTTCCTTGCTCCATTGCCCGTGAAGTCAAAATTTCCTCAGAGGTATCAGGGACTTTGTCACTGAACCCATATTAATCTCAAATGTTTTTCTTTGCTTCTTTTAAAACAACCTTATGCTGATTTATTGCTACATTGAGCATATACTTACTGAAATCTACAGGCCCCATTACTGATTAACACTGGAAATGGCTGATGTTATATTTTGTAACTCCAAAACATCAAAACGAATTGAAAGAAAACACGGACTTGTGTTCATTCTCATTTTTACTTTTAGTGAGGTGCACACGTATGATGGGGCGGCATATTGGCGGATGCCATTCACATACTTTTACATATAATCCACAGTGCATTACGTAAACAACAAAAAATGCTTAATCAAGCAATGTATTTACAATATTACTCAAATATTACTGAATATTTTACACAACAGTTGCCCTTTCCCTTCTAAAACTGCAGGTATCTGCTTTTAACTTCCATCACCTGAAAGCTTATATCGAATCTCCCTCTGCCCTTTCCTCTATAAAGTCCTTAAATAATTGTAGGATTACTAATCTGCCACAATTAATTCATGAATGAATCTTTCTTATTTCTAAATGAAATGGGCCAAATCAAAACCAAAATACTCATTTTCCAAAACAAACAGTAATCCCATCCCATGCTTTTCAAATTTTCTGTAGTGGGAACAATGATGTACCTGGCATTCTACCTAAACCTTTCCTCTCTCATAGCTATGTGAGCTTATGTTTTTATGATTCCTTGATATTTGAAGCCAAAATATTCTCAACCTACACAAAATGCTGGAGGAACTCAGTAGGTCAGAGAGGATCTATGAAGAGGAATAAAGAGCCAACGTTTCAGAGTGAGACCCTTCATCAGGACTGGAAGGCAATGGGGAAGAACCTAGAATAAGAAGGCGGGTGAAGTGGAAGAAGTACAAGCTGGAAGTTATAGGTGAAAGTCGCTGAGGAGGGAAGTAGGTGGGTGGGGGACAGGGAATAAAGTGAGAAGTTGGGAGGTGATTGGTGGAAAACGTAAAGGGCTGAAGAAGATGGAGTTTGATTGGAGAGGAGAGTGGGCTATGGGAGAAAGAGAAGTGGGGGACACCACAGAGAGATGATGGGTAGATGTGGAGAAAGGTTAAGTATGGAGCCAGAATGGGGAAAGGGAAAAGATCCTCAATGTTGTCTTCACTTCTCACCCATCAATTTTCATTATGGAGTCCTTGAAAGGTATTTTCCAGGTCTTTTCCAGGCCATCTTGTCTTTGTTGTATGTTTGCTGCCCTTTCATCTGAATCCAATGTATGACTTACATCTAAAAAGACTGAAGATTGGCTTTATTTTTCACAAGTACATTGAAACATCAAAACATAAAGGTGAAATACATTGTTTATGTTAACAACCAATACTGTCTGAGGGCAGCGCACAAGTGTTGCCATGTTTCCAGCACCAACAAAGCATGCCCATAACTTACTAACCTTAACCTGTATGTCTTTAGAACGTGGGAGAAACTGGAACACCTGGAGGAGCCCCACTCGGTCTGCGGGAGAACATGTAACTGCTGACACACAGCATTGGAACTGATCCGCTGGCACCGTAATAGTGTTTTGCTTACTACTGTACTTCTGTGCTGCCCATCTCTAGAACATCCCCACCACTTTTTGTTACTCTGTTTGGATTCGTTCTTGGATAAGAGTCAATTGTTTGCTATTTGTACTTTGAACAGACCCAAGGCATTGCTGCTGACACCTGCTTAACTTCATGCTCTCATTATCAATTCCAAGTTTTTCATCAGCCATTGTTTCAGGTTCAACAAGTCTGTTCAGATCGACATTGTTTTGCTTTATTGCAAGCTGGCTTTAAAATACTTATGAAGTTCTTAAAAGGGCTTGTTAGGTGAAGGGAGGATGTTTCCTCGGATTTTGGAATCAATAGGTAAACTATTTCGGGCTGAGATTTTCATTCCGATGGTGGAGGACCTTTTAAAATCTTTATTCCAGAGGACTATGAACTCAATCATTGTGTTCATCTGGATATTGAGGGAAGTAAGGGATAAAATAGGTAGGCAGAGGATTGGGCGTAAGCTCGATGAACAGTGGAGTATGCTTTTGCTTCCATGGCAACATGGTAGAGTAATTGTTAGCACAATACTTTACAGTGCAGGCGACCCTGGTTCAATTTCTGCCACAGCCTGTAAGGAGTTTATATGTTCTCCCAGTAACTGCATGGGTTTAGAAACACTGAATCATAGAAAACATACAGCACAATACAGGCCCTTCAGCCCACAATGCTGTGCCGAACATGTACTTACTTTAGAAATTACCTCTGGTTACCGATAGCTCTCTATTTTCTAAGCTCCCTGTACCTATCCAGGAGTCTCTTAAAAGAGAATACTGTATCCGCTTCCTCCACTATTGCTGGCAGCCCATTCCACGCACTCACTACTCTCTGCATAAAAAACTTACCCCTGACATCTCCTCTATAACTACTTCCAAGCACCTTAAAACTGTGCCCTCTCATGTTAGCCACTTCAGCGCTGTGGAAAATGCCTCTGACTATCCACACGATCAATGCCTCTCATCATCTTATACACCTCTATCAGATCACCTCTCATCTTCCGTCGCTTCAAGGAGAAAAGGCCAAGTTCACTCAACCTATTCCCATAAGGCATGCTCCCCAATCCCGGCAACATCCTTATAAATCTCTTGTGCACCCTTTCTATAGTTTTCTGTAGTGAGGTGACCAGAACTGAACACAGTATTCCAAGTGGGGTCTGACCAGGGTCTTATATAGCTGTAACATTACCATCTTTTTCTCTTAAACTCAATCCCACCGTTGATGAAGGCCGATACACCGTATGCCTTCTTAACCACACAGTCAACCTGTACAGGTGTTCTTGTTTCTTCCCACAGTCCAAAGATTACCTTTTGGTAGGTTAATTGATCATTGTGAATTGTTCTGTGATTAGGCAAGGGTTAAATTGGGAGTTGCTGAGCGGAATAGCTCAGTAAATAAATTATTCCTCACTGGATCTCAATAAATAAATAAATCCCATCAGTCTACTCTACTGACTCAGTCCAATTTTAATTTAAACTAATAGCACAGATTGTAGGGGAAAGAATAGTGAGGGCTAATAAGGTGAAAACTCAACTGTTCATTCATTTCCATCGACGCTGCCTGGCCTGCTGAGTTCCTCCAGCATTTTGTATGTGTTGCTTTGGATTTCCAGCCTCTTCAGAATTTCTTGTTTTCATAAACAGGGATGTGGATTGTGGTATTGTAGTTACAGGGAACCCCAGATAAAGCCTAGAAGTAGACATATGGAATGTTGCAGTGATGACCTCCTAGCCTCAGGAACATCACTAATTATGCTATAGCGTGCAGATGTTGGTGTAAGAGAGAAAAAGGATTTCAAAATTCAAAGTAAATTTATTATCAAAGTATGTGCACCTCACTTACAGATTCATTTTCTTACAGGTACTCACAGTAAAACAGAGAAATAGAATAGAATCAATGAAAAACTACAGACAAACAAACAATGTCAAGCAGCCATTGTGCAATTTGCTGTTAGACCTGAAGAAAATCACTTTATTCTCTAATCAGGACTGATTATCTGGTAACCTCATCAACAGAGAATGTAGAAGTTGTACCAAATTTGTGATTTGGTCGAATAGATTTGACTGGGCTGGTGCACACCAGTTTTTTTAAATAAATCACCCATTATTGCAAACACCAACTCTGGGTGGCTTTTCTGTTTGCTCCTAGTCATGAATTTAATGAAACTTACAAATCCTGAGGGATGCAAAATGTGGTATTGATTTACTAAGCTCCATTTTGTGCTGTTATATCAAGCTTACATCAACTTTGATTTGCTTAGCTGCTGATTGCATCTGTCCATAAAAGGACTCCCGATTCATAGCGAGCATTAAAACAAACATTTGACAATTTTGGTCCAAGCATTTCAATGAAAGTATGCACAGATTTTCTAGAAATGTAGAACACTGAAAAAGATCACAACTTTAGTCACAATGTCACTATTGATACAGAGCTGATGAATTCTTGCTCTGTGATGTCTGTTTACTGCTGCCTATCCAGTTGTTGCTGTCAGTTTCAGTTGCTATCTCATATCCCACCCATTTGCCTGACATCTCAGCCTCCCCTGCTGAGGCCTCATTCCACTCCTGTCCAGTTTGTGACTCTTCCTCCCTTTATTCCTTGTGCTTTGTGTGTTGCCACGATTGATTAAATCCTTCCTCCAGCTGCTGTGAGGGAAAACACGGCCACTGAGTGTATGTTCGTGGTCTTTTGCTGTAATCCATCCATTTTAAAGTTTGACATGTTGTGTGTTCAGAGATGCTCTCTGCACACCACTGTTGGAATGTGTGGTTATATGAGTTACTGTCAGCTTGAACCAATCTAGCCATTCTCCTTTGACTCCTCTTGCATTATCAGGGCATTTTCTGCCACAAAACTGCCCTTTTCTGGATTTTTTGGGGGTATTTTTACACTATTCTCTGTAAATTCCAGAAACTTTTCTATGTGAAAATCTCAGGAGATCAGCAGATTCTGAGATACTCAAACCACCCTTTCTGGCACCATCAATCATTCCATGGTTGAAGTCACTTAGATCACATTTCTTCGTCATTCGGATATTTAGTCTGAACTACAACTGAAGGCTTTTATGCATTGAGTTGCTGCCTCATGATTTGCTGAATATATTTGCATTAATGAGCAGCTGTATAGGTGTACCTAATAAAGTGGCCACCGAGTCTATGTTTCAATCATATTGGTCATCCTGTAGTGGTCGTATATAGATAATTGAATCTGGACACAGAACTCACATTGCACTTTTGGGAAGCATAGTTTCCAAGGGATGTAATTGGCTTTACACATTCTCCTACTCTGTTAATTGTTGTGCACAATTGTATGCTAGTTCCCAAGAAGAAAGAGAAAATATGTATTTTGTGACATCATTACACTGCAATGTGCTTTACAATCTATGAAACAGTTTGTATAATTAAAACTGCAATTATTGCACTATAGAAAGAGGCCATTTGTCCCATTGAACCTACACTAACTCACAGAACAATCTCAACAATCCCATTCCCAAATTGTTTTGCCTATAATCCCTCTAGCCCATTAATTATACCCCAATTTTCCTGTAAGCATCCTAAACTATGGCAATTTATAGTAGTTAGTTAATTAGTTAAGCAACTACAGAGAGTGGTGGGTGTGTGGAATGCACTGCTGGCCCTGGTGGCGGGATTGGATACAATAGGGTCTCTTAGGAACCTCGCAGATAGGTAAATGGAGCTTAGAAAAATAGAGGGCCATGCATTAGGGAAATTCTAGGCAGCCTCTAGAGTAGGTAACATAGTCGGCACAACATTGTGGGCCGAAGGGCCTGTAACGTGCTGTAAATTTCTATGTTCTATGTTGAACCAGAACACTTTGGCAAAGGAGCCAAAGCATTCAGGGCAAAGGAAGGGCAAGTGAATTCTATACGGGGTGCACAGTAGCATAGCAGGGACAGTGTAGTAGCATTAGTGGTTAATGTATTGCTTTACAGCACCAGACATCATCAATCGGGATTCAATTCTGCCACTGTCTGTTGGGAGACTGTACATTTTCCCCGTAACCATGTGGGTTTCCTCCAGGTGTCCCAGTTTCCTCCCACATTCCAAAGATGTACTGTGGGTGAGCTATGTTTCTGCTGGTTACATGGCAACAGTTGCAGGCTGCCCAGCACAATCGTCACTGATTTGACGCGACACAAACTATGCATTCACTGTACGTATTGATGTACACATGACACATAAAGCTAATCTGTATCTGTATACAGGCAGCACTGGAAGTTAAGATTGTCCCTGGGTTGCTGGAGCTGTGAAGGTGATGCCCGATCAGCTGTGCAGCTGTGCTGTCCAGCTAATGAACTGTAACCAGATAATGCACAAACACAGTGAGCAACTCCTGTGCTTTTCCTCAATGCTTTATTTTCACACGGGGCACAGATATGGTCTTTTTTTTAGTGTTTCTGTCAGGCCTGCACAGGCAGGCACCTCCAGCTAACAAAAACCATTTGTCACTCATTTCCATCAGCTGCAGATTATTCAAAACCAACTCTCATCCAGAGTCCTTTGTTGACTCATCAAACCAGCCAGTTGCTACTAGACTTTAACTGACTTGTTGCCTCGTTGTGTTAAGTATCTGTTCTCTTTCATTTTGAGCCCCCTCGTGGCTTGTTAAAGGTGAAACTTGCAGGAAATCCAACAAAGAAGGACATGTATGAAAAGCATGCTGGGCAGATGATAATAAATGCAATGCACAGGGAAAAGGTGCAGTTACAAAAAGGACACTAATCTGCACGCTGCTGATGAAAAATATGATAATGAGGAGAGTGACACAAGACTGAGTAGCCTTGAGATTCACCACGTGAAAGCTAATATGAGGCAAAAAGTATGGCTTATACCAGAAGTGAATAGCAAATTAATTAAAATGGAATTGAACGCTGGCTCCGCTGTTTCAGTCATTCTGCAAAATCAGTTTGAATGGCATTTCGAAGATGCTAAACTGAGGCCTGCAGATATCCAACTAAGAACTTATACTAGAGAAAAGTAAAGAGCATCATTCTTGTGAGAATGACAACAACCAACAAGCCACATGGGGCTTGTGGGGTTGTGAGCGGCTGAAACAACTTAAACTTGATTACAGATCCATCCACTATCCGCATGCCTGTAATAAAGTCAACTGGAAGCAAATTATGAAAGTTACTGGATGATGCCACAGCTGTGTTCGAGGATGGCATTGAAAATCTCAACCATATCAAGGGTAAAATAGTGTTAAATGAAGACTCCACACCCACGTTTTACAAAGTCCATCTGGATCATTTTATCAACCACGATAAAGTAGTCAGTGAGATAACTTGCATTGAAGCTGAAGGAATTCTTTCCAAGGTTGACTGGAGTCTATGGGCAATGCCAGTGATCCCAGTAGCCAAGAAGAATGGTCTGTTGGAATCTGCGTAATTTCATGGTCACCATCAACCCAGTACTGAAAGTAAACTGATACCCTCTGCCCGGGATAGTGGATATCATTGCAACCCTTTCTGGAGGGGAACACTTCAGCAAAGTGGACTTAGCTGAGGTCTCCCTACGGATGGAGATGGAGCCCAAAGTGCTTGTCACCATAAACACTCTCAAATGTCTTTATCACTATAACATGCTTGTTTTTGGAGTAGTATCTGCACCTGAACCTTGGCAGAAAGCTATGGACCAGGTGCTGCAAGGCTGCCCTGGCACTCAGTGTTACTTGGATGACATCATTGTTACCAGTAAGGATGACAGGGAATATCTCAGGACAGTTACAAAGATTAGAAGATTATGGGCTCAGAGCATGATGCGACACGTGTGAATTCTTTAAACCAAGCAGTGTTGGATGCCCCAAAGCCAAAGGATGTGTCACAGTTGCTGTCCTTTTTAGGATTTTTCTGTAATATCCTGGTTTAAGACCATACTTTATTTTATTAATACAATTACACCTTTGGGCATTTTATTGTCTGCAGATCTTCTCAAATATATAAAAGAAAGTATTCATTGAATTACATTATATAATCAGGTGTTTAATTTTGCTGTTCAAAATAAAAATTCAGTTGATTAAGTTAGGCTGTTGAATTAGCCAATAAGGTTTGTCTTGTACTAATTTTTCTAGAGGGAGTGCATGAAAAGAATAGGTAGCAATTTTCTAGAAAGAGTGGGGGATAGAAGAAGTTTCAGGAAAGCAGAAGAATGGAAATGGATGACAGATATAGCGGAAGAACACGGTGAAATGCTCACAAAAGCCATTTAGAAGGACAGACGCAGATGTCAGAAAATCCTCATGCAGACTATGGTTTTGCGGAGAATGTGCAGATGACTTTCAGTTAATCCACTAGCACACTACATTGGAGAAACCGCAATGCCTTTTTCCATAGATACTTTTTGCTTGGACTAGTTCTTCACAGCAAATACGTTTGGGAACTGTGAGTAAACAAAGTGGAGCAAACTGGATTGATTACACAATTTTATTTTCTTTATTTGGTTGGTTATATTTTAAAGTATTTTGTCAATACAATTTTGATCTAAGTTTATACTGGTGTGAGCTATATTATTGCTTCCTGGCTAACAGTAAATCTACATGGGTATATGTCGATATTCATACAGGCAATAATCTTTTTTATTCCCTTAAAAGAAACATTCAAACCTTGCCACTGTGTGCCACCCCTTGAACTCGTTGCTACAAATCGGGAAGAAATGGCAATGGTCAAGGCAGCGTGAGGTGGCTTTCCAAAAGGCAAAGGAAACGGTGACATCAGACACTGTACTCACACATTATGATCCACATTATCCAGTGAATCTTGCTTGTGACACCTCGCCTTTAACTAGACCTTTACCAAGATGCCTGGTCTCATGGTAAAGGTGCAGCCAGTCACATGTTATGAGTGATGGAAGTGAATGCCCTATAGCCTTTATATCATGTTCCCTTACCACTGCATGGGGGGAAAAAAACCACAGATTGACAGAGAAGACTTGAGGCTGGAGTAGGGTGTAAAACACTTCAACCAGTATTGTATTGGAGAGTGTTTACCCTCAGTACTGATCATGAACTACTAACTCTCATATTCAATTCACAGAAAGGTCTTTCACTAACAGCAGCAGCATAACTCAGAGATGGATCTGTTTCTCGGAGGACACAATCACAAGATATTCAAGAGGACAACTAATCATGGAAACACTGATGGATTGTCCCATTCACCCTTGGAAAAGGAAATAACAGAAAATTTACAAAAGAGGACACTCCTGTTGACATATTGTCCCTAATGCAAGTCAATAGTCACCCGATTATGGCAGAGATGAACCAAAGGGAAACCAGAAAAGACCTCACACTGTCTATGTCTACATGGCTTGAATGGGCAGTAGAACTTCCAGTTACCCCGTTTTTATCAGCACTGGGATGAATTTGCCTCATTAAGAGTTGTTTTACCACCCAAACTGAGAGCTAAAGTGTTGCAGCCGCTACTCACTAAACATCTAGGTGTGGTCTAAATGAAAGCATTGACTCAAAACTTTGTGTCTGGTGGCCTGGGATGAATCAGTTTGCCACGCACTATTTGGGATGCTAGTTCCTACAGAAAATACCATGAACGGTGCCCTTCCACCCTTGGGAATGGCCTGCAATGCCCTAGAAGAGGGCTCAGGTGGATTTTGCCTGACCGTTCATGGGTAGTAGATGCAGCTACAAAGAGGCGAGAAGGGTTCCCAATACCCTTCGCTATAGCTGATAGGTTGAGAAGCCTCCTCTCGAGAACTGGTGTTCCAGAACGGTTAGTTAGTGATAACGGATTGCAGTTTGTTGCAGAACATTTTCAGTCATTTCTAAGAATGAATGGAATAAGACGTATTCCATCTGCACCATACCACTCAGCTACAAATGGCTTGGTGGAAAGGTTTGCCCAGAGTCTAAGGAATGCTCTGCAAACAATGTCAACAGAACGCACTACACTGACACAGAATCAGAAGCTTGCAAATTTCCTCTTTGCCTATCACACTGCAGCACACTTCACAACGAACAACTCACCCACTCCGCTGTTCCTGGGCAATCCCTTGCACTTATACTTAGATCTTTAACCTAATCTCAGAAGAAGTATTCAGGACGAACATCTGAGACAAACTGATGGTTCCTCAAAAAAGTAGGTTCAATGTTTCATTCCTGGACAAGCAGTCCTGGCGAGAGACTACAGGGATGATTAAAAGTGGGTACTTGGAAAGTACAAGGACAGAATTGGACCATTCTTTCACACAATAGAGGTTGCATCTGATATCATCCAGAGGTGAATCTTCAGTCAGTTTAGAGCAGAGTCAATTGCTAGAGAAGAAAGAAGTCCAGAAATATTAGAACCATTTCCTGCACTCCCAAAGCCAACTCTTACAATCACTACAGAGGGGACCCCAGAACCTGGAAGTGTTTCACAGCCACAAGTCTCACCTGTCAAGCAGAGTGACCCCCGCCCTCCCAATCAACCTGCTTGTCAGGAAAGACATTATCCCACAAGAGTAAGAAATCCTCCATGTTGATTACATCTTCAATCAATTGGTACATCTAATGTCAGAGAAATGTATACAATATGCATCCTGAGATTCTTTTTCTTCGCAAACATCCACGAAAACAGAGGAGTGCTCCAAAGAACGAATGACAGTTAAATGTTCGAACACCAAAGCCTCCCCCAGCTCCCCCCTCCCATGCGTAAACAGCAGCAAAGCAATGTCCCTCCCCACCCAGCAAAAAAGCATCGGCAGCCTCCCACTGAGCACTCAAGCGTGCAGCAAAGCATCAATAAAGACACAGACACAGTACCCCAAAGACCACTTGTTCACCCGGTGATTCAACATGCCACAGGCTCTCTCTCTCTCCCTAATAAGGGAAAAAAAGGTGTCCCTGTTTCATGCGAGAGGGAAGACATAACAAACCAACTCGCTGATTCATGGTGTTAAAAGTCTGTTGTATCGCTTTTTCTGAGCTCTGTGCCCAAAGAACTCGGGTCTCCGGGCACACAGCCAGCAGCCAGCTCGCTGCTTACGATCTTCCATCTCCCACAACGCATCAGGCAGCAGCACCGGCCTTGAATCTGCCCGCCTCCAGATCGACGACAATCCGACACCCTGGAGCCACACTAGCCTTCCAGGCTGCATATCAAAAAGTGGCCAATCGTGAGGCCCCGAGAGCGGGTCCCTTTTCCGTAAAGAACCAAAGTCAGCATGTACCTCCATTCAGGGTCCACAAAAGAACCTTGAAAGGAAAAAAAAAAGGTATTAAAGATAGAAATAGAGCTGTTTCTGATGTGAGCAGAGAAGTCACCGTCAGACGCCATCATGCTCCTAAGCTCCTTCAAATTCTAAGCTCTTTAGACCTGAATAGCACAATTTAAAATTTGCTATGCTGTGAATATCTGTACAGTAGTTGTATTATACGTGTAGTATACTGTGTATATAGTTGAGCCGCATTCTGTATTAAGCTGTGGTTTATAGTGAAGCAGGGAGGAATGTTGTATATTTAACATTTTAGTAATGTTGTTGATATGGTTTTTGATTAAACATTCTTTGTTGTTTACATAATTCATTATGGGTTATATGTAAAAGAATGTGAATGGCATATGTCATTAACCCACTCATATGTGGGTGCTTCACTAAAGTAAAAATGAAACTAGAGTACACATGTTATTCCTGTTTCACATTTTTCTTTCAATTAGTTTTATGTTTTGGAGTTAATTAAAGCCAGAACCAACAGGCTCTGGGACAGTTTCTTCCACCAGGCCATCAGACTGATTAATTCACGCTGCTACAATTGTATCTCTATACTATATTGACTGTCCTGTTGTACATACTATTTATTATAAATTACTATAAGTTGTACATTGTACATTTAGAAGGAGACGTTATGTAAAGATTTTTACTCCTCGTAGTAAAGTATGTAAGAAATAATGTCAATGCAATTCAATCCAATACGAAACATAACAGTAAGGACTGGTTTAATTCTTCCTGCAAACTTTCAATTACAAGGAAAAGTAAGAATATGAGAGTGTATTTTCCATAGCATATTCACAAGAGCACTGTACAGGGATTCATAGTTCCCATTCAATACATTGCTAGAGCAAGATTGACAAGATTCGTCAAAATTCTCAGCATCAAATGTTAATTTTTGGAAGGTTGGAGAGCTACAGTGACAAATGTTTCCACAAAGGATTTACTTTTTGTATGTACAATGGATTCTGGATACTTAAGCCATCAGTTATTTGGGATAACTCTTAAAGAACAAAAACAGGATTCCCTTTGTTTATAGGGGGCACTATGCTGCTTAATTGGGACAGGAGTCTGTTGTGGAACAGGTTCTAATTAACATCAGTTGACGCATTTGTGTGACCGTTAGATGCTACACTGTGCTTAGAGCAATCAGATTTTAAATAACGTCAGTTGCCTGTGTTTCCGTTCAAAAAGCAATTATTTTTGTCACAGATAGTTGCTGTGGAATAAGCAATAAGGCAATTCAAAATTGCTTTGCTTACTACAGTTTCAAGTATTCAGGCATGGAGATAATAGACAATAGACAGTAGGTGCAGGAGTAGGCCATTTGGCCCTTCTAGCCAGCACCGCCATTCACTGTGATCATGGCTGATCATACACAATCAGTACCCTGTTCCTGCCCTCTCCCCATATCCCTTGACCCCGCTATCTATAAGAGCTCTATCTAACTCTCTCTTGAATGCATCTAGAGACTTGGCCTCCACTGCCTTCTGGGGCAGAGCATTCCACATATCCACCACTCTCTGGGTGAAAAAGTTTTTCCGTATCTCTGTTCTAAATGGCCTAACCCTTATTCTTAAACTGTGGCCTCTAGTTCTGGACTCACCCATCAGCAGGAACATGCTTCCTGCCTCCAGTGTGTCCAATCCCTTAATAATCTTATATGTTTCAATCAGATCCCCTCTCATCCTTCTAAATTCCAGTATATACAAGCCCAGTCACTCCAATCTTTCAACATATGACAGTCCCGCCATTCCGGGAATTAACCTTGTGAACCTACGCTGCACTCCCTCAATAGCAAGAATGTCCTTCCTTAAATTTGGAGACCAAAACTGCACACAATACTCCAGGTGGGGTATAACCAGGGCCCTGTACAGCTGCAGAAGGACCTCTTTACTCCTATACTCAATTCCTCTTGTTATAAAAGCCAGCATGCCATTAGCTTTCTTCACTGCCTGCTGTACCTGCATGCTTGCTTTCATTGACTGATGTACAAGAACACCTAGATCTCGTTGTACTTCCCCTTTTCCTAACTTGACTCCATTTAGATAGTAATCTGCCTTCCTGTTCTTGCCACCAAAGTGGATAACCTCACATTTATCCACATTAAACTGCATCTGCCATACATTTCCCCACTCACCCAACCTGTCGGTCATCCTGCATTCTCATAACATCCTCCTGACATTTCACACTGCCACCCAGCTTTGTGTCAACAGCAAATTTGCTAATGTTACTTTTAATCCCTTCATCTAAATCATTAATGTATATTGTAAACAGCTGCAGTCCCAGCACCAAACCTTGCGGTACCTCACTGGTCACAGCCTGCCATTCCGAAAGGGACCTGTTAATCACTACTCTTTGTTTCCTGACAGCCAGCCAATTTTCAATCCATGTCAGTACTCTGCCCCCAATACTATGTGCCCTAAATTTGCCCACTAATCTCCTATTTGGGACTTTATCAAAAGCTTTCTGGAAGTCCAGGTACACTACATCCACTGGCTCTCCCTTGTCCATTTTCATAGTTACATCCTCAAAAAACTCCAGAAGATTAGTCAAGCATGATTTTCCCTTCATAAATCCATGCTGACTCGGACTGATCCTTCCACTGCTATCCAAATGTGTTGTAATTTCCTCTTTTATAATTGACTCCAGCATCTTTCCCACCACTGACGTCAGGCTAACTGGTCTATAATTCCCTGTTTTCTCTCTCCCTCCTTTCTTGAAAAGTGGGACAACATTAGCCACCCTCCAATCAGCAGGAACTGTTCCTGAATCTATAGAACATTGGAAAATGATTACCAATGCATCCACAATTTCTAGAGATGCCAGAAACGGCCGAGAGCGGAAATAAAATGATTTCACTACTTCAACAAGTTAGGAGTTATGAAGAATTTGAAGGGATTGACAATCATTTTGAATATTAAAAAGAAAATGCTGATTTGGAGGATGCAATTGTTGAAATCAGTCCATTATTTGCACTACGTGTCCTCGCAGATTTTGTTCATTACGTACACTGAATGAATCCCTCCAACTCAATTACCATTAGGAGCTAATACACAGTTTTGTAGTACTCTAGTACAATTAGTAGGGTTCTAATTTGTTCTTTATTTCATTTCAATACATGATTTGTTACTCAGTTTGCCTTTTTATACCCTTTTAACTATTTCCATGAAACTTCAGCTAATTGGGTCAGCCACTTCATTGGGCCAGAATGTACTGGTCCCGTTGTGCCCCAAATGGAATCCACTGTATTTATATAATAACACTACATATAGATTTTTCATGACATCATTATACATTGCAAAGGTGGAGCTGTTAATTTCCTATTTTCACTTTTTCCCAACACCTACACAAATCGGGTAGAATTAAATACCAGGAAATTCCATGTGAACTTTCATTATGTTAGAAATATTTACCTTTTCTGCATTTTTCCAGTGGTCCTTAATTTCACAGAAACTTTAACAAGAAGCGATATGTTTAGAGTTCTAGTCTTCTGAAGCCCTTATTAATATTCTATGACTTTTATTCTGCTACAGCAGGAAATGCTGGGTTGACTCTCAACCGAAGCAGGCATCACTTTTATAGACTATTTTTATTCATGTGCATTGAGAAGTCCATTAGGTTTGAAAGCCAGCAGCTGAAGTTTTTGATTAACCATCTGTATTAATAATTTCAGATGATTTGTATTTTTTGCCATTTGCCATTGCTATGTATTTGGATAGCTTTTATGAATATTAATTTACATTGTTTCTTTATGTGGCAGAAGCAAGCTTAGCCATTCTCAAACTGAATATAGATATGCTACTAACATCAACCCTAATGGTTGTAACAAAGATTGTGTTGAAATGTTATATCATAACTATCAAGCTACAGTAATTGAGTCGCTTCAGTTTTTAGTCAAAATATCATTTTGAAGAAATCTATGCTTTGTTTCATATTGCGGTATCCAACACCAAATGCTTCAGCAAGATCTACCAATATTCATCAACATCCTAAAGATCTGTGCTTTGTTTTAAGGCAGCAAAAAGGAACATACAAAAACTCTTCTGATCCTCAGTTGGTAATAGAAAGAAGCAGTGAGAAATAGAACTAATCTTGTTCACGTGGAATTTTATTCCCTTGCTGGCCATTGGTTTCTTCGAGAAGTTTTCAAATTTTCTGCTAATTTATGTTGCTTTTCTTTCTTGTTTATTCATTTTCAGGATGTGAATGTCACTGGTGAGTCCAGCATTTATTGCCATCACTAATTGATCTTGAGGGTGGTGAACTGCCATCTCGAACAGCTGCAGTCCTTCTGACGAAGGAACTTCCAGTCTGTTGTTGGATGGGGGGTTTCCAGGATTTAAATTGAGAGGCAATGGTGATATATTTCTAAACTAGGATGGTGTTTAAGTTGGAGGAACCAAGTAGGTCATGGATCTAAGTGGCTGCTACCTTTGATATTACAATTGGCAGATAGCTTACTGTAGTCACTCTATTGACACGTAAGTATCAAACTCAAATAGTGGTCAAAGGATCTGTCACAGTTGCAGTCTTCCTTAGGATTTGTCAATTACTATTACAGTCTCCTGCCCAGCTTGGCTACTGTGCTCCACCCCTTGAATTCATTCCTACAGGTCAGGAAGACATGGCAATGGACAAAGCAATGTGAGGTGGCTTTTTAAAAGGCAAAGCAAATAGTGATGTCAGTCACTGAACTTACACACTATGATCCATATCATCCAGTAAAGCTTGCCATGTACTCTTCGGGATGCCAACATATCTAGCACAGCTGTCAGAACTACTTCCTGCAGTCTCAGAGTCAACTCCTACAACTACCATAGAGGAGCTCCCAGAACCTGGGATTGTTTCGTGGCCACATATCTCATCTGCCAAGCAGAATGATCCCTTTGGTCAGGAAAGACGTTATCTCACAAGATTAAGAAAGGCTGCAGAGTGATTAAATGACAGAGAAGAGTGCCAGGGGTGAGGAGGGGGCCAGTGGCATGGGTGCAGGCACATCCAGCTTTGAGACAACAGACAATGATCCCAGATGAAAGGCTTTTCATATGAGGAGTGATTGATGGCTCTGTGCCTTTAATCGCTGGAATTTCAGAGAATGAGGGAGATCTCATTGAAACCTATCGAGTGTTGAAATGCCTCGATAGAATGGATGTGGAGAGGATGTTTCCAATGGTGGGGGAGTTTAGGACAGAGAGCACAGCCTCAGAACAGAGTGGAGATGAGGAGGAATTTCTTTAGCCAGAAGGTGGTGGATCTGTGGAATCCATTGCCACAGGCAGTTGTGGAAGTTGTGATAAACTACATATACCTGTCTGGACACGCCCCCTGATGACTGCTCCTGTGGCTCCTCCCACAGACCCCTGTATAAAGGTGATGGAGGTCTGAGCCCGGCCTCTCAGTCTCCAGGATGTAGTACGGTGGTCACTCACTGCTTGTTCCTTCTTCCAGTCAATGAAAGCCGATACCTTGCTTTACGTCTCAGAGTGAGTTATTGATGGTGCATCAGAAGCCAAGCCATTGGCTGTACTTAAGCCAAAAGTTGATAGGTTCTTGCTTAGTTAAAGTGTGAAAGGTTATGGGAGAAGGCAGGAGAATGTGGGTTGAGAGGGAAATAGATCAGCCATGATGAAATGGCGGAGCAGACTTGATGGAGCAAATGGCCTAGTTATGGCCCTGTGTCTTAAGGTTTTATAGTCTAAATCTTTAGGCCTGAAGGAAAGTTTAACATTTTTTATGCTGTGTTTGTACATATAACAGGTGTATTATATAATATACTTTATAGCTAGGGTTCCCAAGACTTTTGCACAGTACTTTATTTGTCATCATGGAGTGGAGAGTGAGTTTGTAAATCTGGTGGGAGCAAAGGACATTGGGAATGCCAAGGGTGGAGTGCCACAGGAGGGGTGTGGGGGGGAGGCAGAGGAGGCATGCTAGGGGTGGATGTGGTACGGGTGAAGACACACCCAGCCCTAAGATATCAGGCAAGATGATTTGATTGCAAACAATTGGTTTATTTTTCATTACAGAATGTCTCTCCGGTGCTTCCCACTCCCTCTCCTTTTCTTTTCCCTTTTCCCAACCATTATTCCCCTCTCCCTGCCCTTTCCCCACTCTCAGTCAACTCCCAGTTTATCATCACTAATATATGTCATGAAATTTTATTTTGTGGCAGCTGTACAGTGTAATACATAAAATTACTACAGTACTGTGCAAAAGTTGTAGGCACCTAGCTATATACTATATATGGGCCAAAGACTTTTACATTGTACTGTATATATGCATATAGGTCATGAAGCATTCTATATTGAGTTGGAGTTTATAGCTAAGCAGGGAGGACTGTACTTTATATTTCAGTAGTACTTGAGTGGTATTGAAAATGTATTGTTTGGTTAAGCAATCCTTGTTGTTTAAATAATTCATTATGGCTTATATGTAAAAATACATGCAAGGCATATGTCATCCAACCACTGCTTTAGACATGCTCACCTTGCTTGAAGTAGAGATGAAGTTAGGGATGTTAATCCCAGCTCTGTGTCTTTATTCTGATTAGGTTGATGTTTTGGAGTTACAAAATATAATATGTAGGGTGAGGGAGATTGTATCTGCCACCAACCTGTTTTGGTGACAATCAAAAAGCAGAGTTTTGCCTGAGCTCAGTTACAGAGGGTCTGAACATCCAGAGGTGCATTGATCATGTGAGGGACATGGATGATAGCTCCCCAACAGTTATGAAGAGGCAGACGGACATCGGCAGTCTTAGTAATGAAAGAAAAAAATTCAATGCAAGATCAATCATGAGACATAAATGTGGCAACCTTTTCTCCGTAGGAAGTCCAAAGCTGATTATGCCAGGTGTACAGGTGAGGTACAGTATGGTGCTTTATTGTTTGAATATATCTAACCGACCAGCCTATTTCTAGATTCCACTGTTGCCACTGACAACTTCCCTTGTGTATTTGAAACTGACTTGGTCCCATGTTCATGATTATTTCTGTCACCTGCTTCAGGGGGAATGATTTGCATGGTGTGAGCTATTCTCAGTGTTCTGCCTTTGGGGATCTAAAGGGAAGCATGAAAAATTGAATGGAATTGACTTTGTTGCTTACATCCTTCATATACATGAGGAATAAAAATCTTTACATTACATCTGTCTAAATGTGCAATGTGTAATTTATAGTTAATTTATGTGTAATTTATAGTTTATAGTTATTTGTAATAAATAGTATATACAACAGTAGTCAATATAGCATAGAAATTGTATCAGCCCGAATTAATTAGTCTGATGGCCTGGTGGAAGAAGCTGTCCTGGAGCCTGTTGGTCCAGGCTTTTATGCTGTGGTACCATTTCCCAGATGGTAGCAGCTGGCACAGTTTGTGGTTGGGGTGACTTGGGTCCCCAATGATCCTACAGGCCCTTTTTACACACCTGTCTCTGTAAATGTCCTGAATAGTGGGAAGTTCACATCTACAGATGTGCTGGGCTGTCCGGGCCACTCTCTGCAGAGTTCTGTGATTGAAGGAAGTACAGTTCCCATACCGGGCAGTGTTGCAGCCAGTCAGAGTGCTCTCAATTGTGCCCTTGTAGAAAGTTCTTAGGATTTGGGGACTTATGCCAAACTTCTTCAACTGTCTGAGGTGAGAGAGGTGCTGTTGTCCTTTTTACACCACAAAGCCAGTATAGACAGATCACGTGAGATCCTCAGTGATGTGGATACCGAGGGACTTAAAGCTATTCACCCTCTCAACCCCAGATCCATTGATGTCTATAGGGGCTAGCCTGTCTCCATTCCTCCTGTAGCCCACAACCAGCTCCTTTACTTTGGCAACGTTGAGGGAGAAGTTGTTTTCTTAACACCACTGTGTCAGTGTGATGACTTCTTCTCTGTAGGCTGACTCATTATTATTTGAGATTAGGCCAATCAATGTAGTGTCGTCAGCAAATTTAATTGGCAGATTGGAGCTGTGGGTGGCCACACAGTCATTGGTACACAGAGAGTAAAGGAGGGGGCTTAGGACACAGCCCTGAGGGGCACCTGTGTTGAAAAGGCTGAACTATTTGAATAAATTCTGAATCCTGCACATCCCTACACATCATTGGTTTAGAATGTGTCTCCCTGAACAACATTGCTCTGAGAATGTGTGAATTGTCACTGCTTGTTCAGTCAGTTCCACAATAGCATCTGCTGTAAGGGCTGTCCTTTTCCATTTCAGCATCCTGATTATTCAAACACCGTAGTACAGATAAACTATTCAAACGTGCAGCATCCTAGCAATTCTGTAGCGGTGATGATACTGAGAAGTGATTCAATAGTTAACACCAAACAAAACAAAAATTATAAATATTATAACATTATTCGGGGGGGGGGGGTGCCATGGTATCATAATGGTTAGCACAAAGCTATTACAGCTCAGGCGCTGGAATTTGGAGTTCAGTTCTGGTGCCGTATATCAGGAGTTTGTACATTCTCATCGACACTGTATGGGTTTCCTCTGGGTGTTCCCGTTTCTTCCCACAGTCCAACCATATGCCAGTTATTAAGCTAATTAGTAGGTAAACTGTCTTGTGATCAGGCTAGGGTTTGTGGTGAACTACATGTACCTGTCTGGACACGCCCCTCTGCTGACTGCTCCTGTGGGCCTTCCACAGGGTTAAAATAGGTGGGATGCTGGCCAGCAAGGCTTGTTAGGCCGGATGGGTCTGTTCTGTCCTGTATCCAAGTAAATAAATAAACAAGAGATTCTGCAGGTTCTGGAAATTTTGAGCAACATGCACTCAAAGTTCAGGAGGAATTCAGCAGCTCAGGCAGCATATTAGAACCAAACATGGCAATACTTGACTGCATATAAGTACTGCAATATTATTTTATACAGTGTAACACTGATCTACACCTACAGCTGGGCACACACACACTCACACACACACTCACACACACACTCACACACACACTCACACACACTCACACACACTCACACACACTCACACACACTCACACACACTCACACACACTCACACACACTCACACACACAGACACACACAGACACACACAGACACACACTCACTCTTCATTTCCTTCCCACGAAACCTGCCTTAGGATGTTGATCTACTGCTTGTTGCAACACTGGCATTTAGGGCAGCAACGAAGTTCCTCCATCTCGGTAGGTGTTCAGGGCTTCCTTCGTCACTTCAGTAGCTCGGTTTTCACCACTGTCCTGGGTGGAGACTCAAGAATGCCATTGCTCTCAAATGTAGAAGGATTCTGTATTGCAACACACACAAAATGCTGGAGGAACTCAGCAGGCCCCACAGCATCAATGGAAGAAAGCACAGTTGTCGTTTTGGGCTGAGACCCTTTGTTGCAGCAAGATCTCAGCCTGAAATGCAGACTGTATTTCTTTCCATTGATGCTGGCTGCCCTGCTAAGTTCCTTCTGCATTTTGTGTGTGTGTTGCTTAGATTTCGAGCATCTGCAGATTCTCTCTTGTTAAGGATTGTTGTTTCTGATGCACCATCAATAACTCTTGGAGACGTGAGGCGAGATATAGGCTTTTATTGGCTGGAAGAAAGAACAAGCAGCAAGTGACCACCACACAACATCCTGGAGACTGAGGAAGGGGCTGTGTCTCCAATCGCCTTTATACCGGGGTCTGTGGGAGGAACCACAGGAGCAGTCAGCAGGGGGGCGTGTCCAGACAGGTCTATGTAGTTCACCACATTCACCCCCCCTTTTGTTTTAAAAGAGAGTCCCCATGGGGCGAAGTTTCTTACAAGTATATTTACAGGTTAAGTCTATCAGGTGGTCAAATCTGTCGCTGCGATCTACGTAGCACCGGCTGTGATTGCACTGGAGACAGAGGTTGTGCTGGTTCTGGCCTGACTGGAGGTGTCAGCCCACTAGGCGTCAGTGATCCCTCATGCGTGTGCGAGGCGCCTGGTATGGGAGTGTCGTGAGGAGTCTGTGTAGGGGGTACGCATCAAGCTGCGTGAACCTATTGATGTTCTGGCTATAGTCCATGACCATCCTATTTTTCTGCCCGGTCCAAACAACAACCACCTGGGCCCTCCAAGGACTTGTGCTTGGCTCAACGATCCCCTCCCTGAGCAGCCGCTGCACCTCCGACTGAATGAAGGCCCTGTCCCCCATGCTGTACCTCCTGCTTTTAGTTGCCACAGGTTTACAGTCGGGGGTCAGGTTGGCGAACAGCGGTGGGGGAGGGATCTTGAGGGTGGAGAGGCTGCAAGTGGTGTCAGTAGCGCAGCTGTCGGCATGGTGCTGGGTGGGATGTGCAGGTCGGTGTGTGTGTGGTCAGTAGTGGGGTATGTGACGAAGTCCCACAAAACTGAGGGTTCCTGACAGTGAGTGGTGGGAGGGGCCCGTCATATGCCATAGTCACACTTTTGAGGTGGCTCTGGAAGTCCAGCCCCAATAGCACAGGCGCGCACAGTTGAGGCATGACCAGTAGCGCAAAGTCCCGATATTCTGTGCACTGCACCACCAATGTCGCTACACAACCCACCCGGATGTATGTGGAATGCGACCCAGAAGCCATGGTGACCCTCTGGCTTACCGGCCGTGTCACGAGTTCACAGTGTTGCACCGTGTCCGGGTGAATAAAACTCTCAGTGCTGCCCGTGTCAAACAGGCAGCTAGTCCTGTGCCCCTCCACCAGGATGTCCACCATTGACCTTACAAGCTGGTGTGGGGCGCTTTGGTCGAGGGTTATGGAGGCCAGAGTTGAACCGCCGTCTTGGTGCCCGGTAAGCACCAGTGGGTCGGGGGCAGGGTGAGGTGGCGCCGACAAAGATGGCCGCCCCCATGTCTCGCACGAGGCGGGCAGGCAAGATGGCGGCGACCAAGATGGCGGCCCCCATGCCTCACACGCGGCGCTGCCCGACCCTGCTCGTGGTTCAGACTTACAGACCTTGGCGAAATGGCCCTTCTTTCCGCAGCTGGAGCATGTAGCTTCTCGGGCCGGGCAGCGTTTTCGGGGGTGCTTTCCGAGTCCGCAGAAGTAACACTGCACGGACTTGTGACTGGCAGCAGCTGTGGTCGGTTTCGGGGAGTTCATGGACTCGCGACTGGCAGCAGCTGTGGTCGGTTTCGGGGAGTTCATGGACTCGCGACTGGCAGCAGCCGAGGTTGATTCGCTCGCGGGTGGTGGGGTCTGCAGCGTCCACAGAACCGGTGGGGGATCGCGCGGCTGGACAGCATCAGCATTGTGCAGAGCAGCCTCCAGCGTGTCGGCCATCTCGATCGCCGAGCGTATGGTAAGATCGGCATTTTCCAGCAGCCGCTGGTGCGCGTACACTGACCTGATCCCCGTAACAAAGGCGTCTCGTACCAGGAGCTCCGCATGCTGTTCCGCCATCAGTCCCTTGCAGTCGCAGGCCTGCACGAGTGTCTGTAGGGCTCAGAGAAACTCCCCGCTCGACTCGCCGGTCCGCTGCCGTCGCGTCGCTAAGCAATGTCTTGCGTAGACGGTGTTCACCGGCCGCAGGTACTGTCTTTTGAGGGCATCCAGTGCCCCTTGGTAGGTCGGCAGGTCCCTGATAAGGGAGAATACTTTCGGGCTGACCCTGGAAAGGAGGATTTTGTGCATTGTGGCAGGCTCAGTCACAGGAATCACCTCCAAGTATGATTGGAAGCATGCAAGCCAGAGTTCAAAGGCAAGAGCTGCTTCTGGAGCTTGAGGGTCCAAGTCTAATTTTTCCGGATGTAAAATACTCTCCATGTTTTAAAACTTCCAGCCAATAAAATTGATGCACCATCAATAACTCTCGGAGACGTGAGGCGAGATATAGGCTTTTAATGGCTGGAAGAAAGAACAAGCAGCAAGTGACCACCACACAACATCCTGGAGACTGAGGAAGGGGCTGTGCCTCCAATCGCCTTTATACAGGGGTCTGTGGGAGGAGCCACAGGAGCAGTCAGCAGGGGGGCGTGTCCAGACAGGTATATGTAGTTCACCACAGTTTCTATAGCAGTTTTGTTTTACCAGTCAGGGTTGATGGCCCTGAGCTGAAACCCCAAGCCTGAAGGACCAGTGGACCACTCTTGGTTTGGCCTCACATACACTGGAAACCAAGTGGGGAATTTCACTGAACAGATTTTTGTGTAATGTAGACCACGGAAGGAAGGTAGGAGTAGGAGTGTGAGTGTGTGAGTGTATTTATATCATGCTTTTCATGACTACACACTCTCCAAAATTGCTTTATAGCCCATTGATTATTTTCTGCAGTAATGTTGTCTTAAAGAGAAAGATCTTCAAGGTACTTTACTAGAGAATTACCAAACTAAGTTTAAGTGAGACAGAAAGGTTTAGGGAAGGAATTCTAGAGTTTTGGCCTAGTCAGCTGAGGGCATCATAGCCAGTGATAGGGTGATGAAAATCAGGAATACTTTATTTATTTATTTTTGACTTTCCATCCATTTATTCCCAGTTGTACATGTTTTTTTTTAATTTAATTTTTTTTTTGCTCAGCAAAACAAAACTTTCAATCTGGTTCCGTGCTGCATCACTTTGTTAATAATCTCCTGGCAAAAAAAAAGTGAAACAATGAATGAAGGACACCATTTTCTGAGCAAGCAGGCTGTAATCTCAAGGCACTTCCCTTTACCACGTAAGGGTATCGGCTGGTGTTTATTCAGCATGACTCTCAGCTGCTGGGGCCAAGACAACTTCGAACTACATTCCAGCCAGGCACTGGGAGTGGCCTTGGAGACAGACTGTGTGAAGGAGGAGATCTGCTTCATGGCAATCAACAGTTATCCTGACTGCAACGTCAGCCTGGCACTTGCTTCTTCTTATCAGAGAGGGTGGAGCATTATTGATACCACAACTGTATCTTGGCTCGCTGAGAGACCCAGACATAAGATTAGATTCTTTCCATTACATTATTAGTAACTCAGGACCCATTCGTGCCTTAAACAGAGTCACCAGTCTATTAGCAGTCTCCCACAAACTCATGTGGTCAGTAGGTATTGTCTCTCAGAGGCTGGAGGAAGCTTTAATATTTTCCACATGTTACTGGTGACAGTTCAAATAGTTGTTATCTAGCAGAAGATTATGACTTTCTTCAGTGCTTGGAATGTTTAATTAATTGACAGATTATACAGAACCTGATTATTTATTGCGCAGTGTTAAAGAAGATAATATTGATACTGTTTTATTTTGGAAATGCAAACAGACTTCAAACACAGAGAAGATGCACATTGAAATGTTAAGTTTGTGGATTAAAACTTTTATCCAGAGCACACTTATCTACATTCCTGCTTGTGACATCACAAAATTAGGGTTGCCATGGTAATGTAGTAGTTAGTACCATGCTATTACGGCTCGGAATTCAGTTCCAGTGCCGTCTGTAGGCTGAGTGTATGTTCTCGCTGTGACCTTGTGGATTTACTCCAGATACTCCAGTTTCCTCCCACAGTCCAAAGACCTACCAGTTATTGGGTCAATTGGTCATTGTAAATTGACCTGTGATTAGGCTAGGGTTAAATAGGTGGGTTGCTGGGCCGCACAGCTCATTGTGCTGCAAGGGCCTGTTTTACATTGTATCTCTCAATAAATAAAATTCTCTCTCAGTTAGGAAAGTGCTCCCAAGAATTAGCACCCCTCTTTATCAATTTCCTCCCTTCTGCTGGTGGAATTTGATCATAGTGTACGGGTTAGGTGATGATGCATCTGTGATTCGCTGGTCAGGATTGACTTTCCTGCTGGGGAAAAAGGGGCTAGAGAGACATAGACAGTTGAGAGAGCAAAGAACTATCAGGTGTAGTCTGCTGAACATAGACAGAAGAGGATCTGCAGTTGCTCAAAACCGCAGGGCAACACATACAAAATACTGGAGCAATTCAACAGATCATGCAGTATCTTGGAGATGAGTAAACAGTTGAAGCTTTGAGTCAAAAGCTGTCTTCAGGGCTGGGAAGGAAGGCACAGTAAGAAGGTGGGAGCAGGAGGAGTAGAAGGAGCTGGCAGCCGATAAGTGAGACCAGGTGAGGGGGAAGGTGGATGGGTGGGAAAGGGGGAACAATTGTAAGAAGATGCAAGATGATAGCTGATAAATTAAAACTTAACTTTATTTATCACATGCAGGTACATTGAAACATTGAAAACTGCATTGAAATGCACTATCAGCTGAGGGCAGCCCAGAAGGGTAGCCACGCTTTCAGTGCCAACTTAGCATGCCCACAGCTTGCTAACACTAACTTGTCCACCATTTGGAAACCAGAGCGCCAGAAGAAACTCACAGGGAGAACATGCAAACTCCTCGCAGACAACTACGGGAAACCAAGCACAATCAAAGTTCAAAGTTCAAAATTCAAATTAAATTCAGGGCTACGGACCCTCTCTGCAATGTTTTGTAACTCGTGAAAGTAATCAACAGGAAAACACCGGAGCCGGGATAATTGTGCACTTACTGTTTCCTCTTCTTCAGTGAGGTGCTCATAGGTGATGTGGTGGTATAATGACGTCTGTCATTCACATACTTCTTACAAATAACCCATAAAGAATCATGTAAACAATCAAAGGATACGTAATCAAAAAATATATTTGCAATATTACTAAAATATTATTGAAATATTAATTGCACCACACTCCTCTCTGCTTAGCTATAAACTCCAACTCAACATGGAATGCATCTCAAATCAAATATGTAACATATTGCTCCCTAGTCATTATAAATCAAACTGTGTGACAGTCATAGGCACAGATATTTAGCTAGGGTGCCTAAGACCTTTGCACAGAACTGTGTTTGTCAACGTGGAGTGGAGAGCGAGTTTGTAAATCTGGTGAGAACAAAGGATGCGGGGAATGGTGAGGTTGGAGTGCTGCAAAGTGGTGTGTGGGACAGGTGGCAGAGAAGGAGTGTCGGGTGGGAGGTGGTGAAGGTGCAGACACACCAGACAAGGTCACTTGACACCAAACAATCTCCTCCTCCCCTTTACCCACCCATGATTCCCCAATTCCTGTGTCCCCCTCCCACTCTCAGTCCACAACAGGTTTATCACTCTCATATGTCATGAAATTTGTTTTTTTTTGCTGCAGCAGGACAGTACAATTAATAAAATTACTACAGAACAGTGTGTAAGTCTTAGGCATCTGAGCTATATGTACGTGCCCTAAGACGTGCACAGTTCTGTATATAAAAACAGTGTTAGCAAATTTTAAGTTGTCCCATTTAGACCTAAAGATTTAATTGCTGTAAAGGATTTCTTGCTCTTCTGGGATAATACCTTTCCTGATAGGGGATGGGGCGGTGTTGGGGGTGGGTCACTCTGCTTGGCAGGTAAGACTTAGGACTGTGAAACAATCTCAGGTTCTGGGACCTCCTCCGTGGTAGTTGTAGAATTTGACTCTGGCTTGCTAGAAATAGTTCTGACAGCTCTGGACACCTTTCTTCTCAAGCAATTAACTCTGATCTCCTTAACTGAGCGCTGTGTCATCTCCAGATGACATCAGATGCAATCTCCGCTGTGCGAAAGAGTGATCCAGTTCTGTCCTTAATCTTTCCAAGTACCCACTATTGATCAGGTCTGTAGACCCTTGCCAGATCTGCTTGTTCAGGAGTGAAACATCAAACCTGCTTGTTTGAGTAGCCCTCAATTTCTCTCAGCTGTTTGTCCTCTATACTCCTTCTGAGATTGGGTTTAAGGAGATCCAAGCAAGAGACAACCCAGGAACATCACAGCTTGTGAGTTGATGCTTATGAAATGTGTTGCATTGTGATCTGCAAAGAGGAAACTGGGGAGCTTCTAATTCAGTGTATTGTGTTCTGCAGACATTGCTTGCAGTGCACTCTTTAGACTCTGGACAAACCATTCCACCAAGCCATTTGAAGCTGGCTGGTATGGCACAGGTGTAATATATCTTACCCCATCCATTTCCAGCAATGACTAAAATTGTTCCACTCGCCCATTGTCACAGAGTAAGTGTTCTGGAATATCAGTCCCTGAGAAGAGGCTTCTTAACACATAAATAGTGTGTGAAGCTGCAGTAATTTAGCTCACTGTCTACTTTATCATGGAAGGTATAAGGAATCAGCTGGGTCTTGTTAAATGTGAATGTGGCATTTTCATTTAAGACCATTTTACCTTTGATATGTTTGAGTTTTCCAATGCCATACTTGAACACTGCTGCGGCATCATCCAGTATCTTTTGAAACTTGCTTTCAGTTGATTCTATTACAGGGGATGTGGCATGCAAATGATGGATGGATCTCCAATCAAGTTGTAGTTGTCTCAGTATAATGCTGGCCCTCCTGTTTTGTCACATGCAAGCCCATTGTGGCTGGTTGGCTGTGTTATGAATGTCATTCCCATGGGAGTTATCTTTTCTTCAGTACTAGTTGGATATCTACAGGCTTCATTTCAGTACCCGAGGAAGAGTAAGAATTTCAGGTTGTATACTGAAAAAAATTCTCTGATATTAAATGGAACCATTAAACCATTGGATATCTTTGAAGTGAAAGACAAATTGATTTTGTGGAATGACTGAAAGAGCCAAGCCGGTGTCCAATTCAATTTGAATTAATTTGCAGGTTACTTCTGGTTTAAACCATATTGCTTGTTAGTTTTCACATTATAAATCTCAAGGCTACTCAGAACTGTGTCACTCTCATCATTATCAGGCTTTTCATCAACAGCGTGCAGATTAGTGTTCTTTTTGAAGCTAAAACTTTAATTTTTTAGCTTTTTCTCCTCCATGTGTATTGATCTGGTGTATGTGAACCCCTGCCACAATGGTACCACTATTTGTTCAACCAGGCTGGTTTCTGTTTAGATGTCACAATTTTGTTCATGCTCTCTTTCAACCTGACTGTAACTCAGCTGTGTTCCTGTCTACTGTTTCCATTGATAATGCAATTTCAGTTACTCTTTTAAATGTAAGTTGAGCTTCATATAGGAACTGTTCTTTGAATGCTTTCTTGTAAAATTCCACAAACTAAATGATCTGTCAGTGATTCATTAAGCCCATCACTGAACTGAGAATGCTTGGACAATTTCTTCAATTCAGCTGTATGAGCTGACATAGACTCTCACTCCTTTTGTTTCTGCTTATGAGACTGAAAGCATTTTCCAATCAATGATACTTTCCATTCTAAATTTTCCTGCATTCAATATATCAGCAAAGCTAATTTCAGCTGGGTTGGTTGAGGCAGTCAAAACTCTAAGCAAACCACATATTTTTCCAACTGTTCCACAGCAATACTGGCACTTTTTTAAAAAATTGACTATGGCATTTAATTTAAAACACTGCTGAAATTGTTCAGTATATGTCATCTATTTATCTGTTGTGCAATTGAACACTTCTATCTTTCTGATGTAGCCAGCCTTCATTTTAAAAATCTGTTATTATTATTCACTTTAAAACATCCTCATCACCACTGATAAGTTTTGTAATTCCAGAAACTAATTAACAGAAATACACAGGAACTGGATGCTGTGTATTTAGATATTTTCCCTCTTTTCTTTAGTGAGGCTTTCATGTATGACATGATGGTAAATATCATCCACATACTTCTTACCTATAACCCGTAATGAATTATGTAAACAAAAAAGAATGCTTAACCAAAAAATCTATTTACAATATTACTCAAATATTAAATACACTACATTCTCTACCTCTGATCATCTCATTGATATCTCATTCCCTCTAGCTGAAGTCAATCTTCAGCTCTTTGGTCGTGGTGACATTGAGTGAGAGGTTGTTGTGTGGCATCACTCATCTAGATTCACAATGACAGTTTTCAGCCAACATCTCTTGATTTTGCCAATGACAGTGGTGTCACTGGCAAACTTAGAATGGCATTGGAGCAGTGCTCACCCTCACAATCATAAGCATAAAGCAAATAGATCAGGGGGCCTTGTGGTGCACCTTATGGAGAGAGATAGTTGAGGAGATGCTGATGCCAATTCAGACTGACTGGCATCTTTAAGTGAGGAAGTTGAGGATCCAGTTGCACAAGGAGGCATTGGAGCCTAAGATTCAGAGCTTATTAATTAGTTTTGATAAGGAAAAAGTGCTAGGCAAACTCAAATGTCTTAAGGAGGGTAAGTCACCTGGACTCGATGGACTGCATCCCAGAGTCCTGGGAGAGGTTGCTGAAGAAATAACGGATTCATTGATCATAATCTTTCAAGAATCATTTGATTTTGGCATGATTCCAGAGCACTGGAAAATTGCAAATGTCACTCCACTTTTAAGAAGGGAGGAAGGCAAAAGAAAGGAAATTACAGTCCTGTTAATCCTCAGTGGTTGGTAAAGTGCTAGAGTCTCTTTTTATGGATGAGGTGTTGAGATACTTGGAGACTAATGATAAAATAAGTCAAAGTCGGCATGGTTTCTGTCGAGGAAAATCTTGCCTGACAGATCTGTTAGAGTTCTTTGAGGAATTAACAAGCAGGATGGACAAAGGAAAGGCAGTGGCTGTCATTTACATGGATTTTCAGAAGGTGTTTGATAAGATGCCACACATGGGGCTGCTTAACAAGATAAAATCCTATAGCATTGCAGGAAGGATACTGGCATGGATAAAGGAATGGCTGACAGGCAGGAGGCAGTGAGCAGGAATAAAAGGGGCCTTTTCTGGTTGGCTGCAAGTGACTGGTGGTGTTCATCAGGAGTCAGTATTGGGGCTGCATCTTTTCACGTTGTTTGTCAGTGATTTAGATAATGGAATTGATGGCTTTGTGGCAAAGTTTGCGGATGATATGAAGATAGGTGGTGGGATACGGCTGCAGCTGGACTTAGACAAATTTGGAAGAACGGGGAAAAAAGTGGCAGTTGGGAAATGTATGATAGTGCATTTTGGTGAAAGGAACAACAATGCAGATTATCATCTAAATGGGCAGAAGGTTCAAACATCAGAGGTGCAGAGGGACTTAGGAGTCCTTGTGCAAGACTCCCAGAATGTTAATTTGCAGATTGAGTCTGAGATAAAGAAGGCAAATGCAATATTGGCATTTATTTCAAAGGCAATAGAATATGAAATGAAGGAGGTGATGCTGAGACTTTATAAGACATGAGACAAGCCACATTTGGACAGTTTTGGGCCCAATAACTCCGAAAAGATTATTGTCATTGGAGAGAGCCCAAAGGAGGTTGACAAGGATGATTCCGGGAATGAAGGGGTTAACATATAAGAAGTATTTGGCATCCTTGGGCCTGTACTCACTGGAATTTAGAAGAATGCGGGGGGATCTCATTGAAACCTACTAAATGTTGAAAGGACTAGATAGGGTGGATGTGGAGAGGATGTTTCCTATGGCGGGGGCATCCAGAACTAGAGGGCACAGCTTCAAAACCGAGGGGTGACCCTTTAGAATGGAGGTGAGGAGAGTAGTAAATATGTGGAATGCTCTGCCACAGATGGTGTTTGAGGCCAAGCCTGATGGTATCTTTGAGGCAGAAGTCGATTGTTTCCTGATCGGTTAGAGCATCAAAGGATATAGCAAGAAGGCAGGTGTATTGGGTTGAGTGGTATCTGGGATCAGCCATGATGGAATGGTGGAGCAGACTCAATGGGCTGAATGGCCTAATTCTCCTCCTATGTCTTATGGACTTATGGCTTTGAGGGGATGATAGTATTGAATGTCCCAGCATCAGTGGACTACACCCCCATATTCTGAAAGCATTAGTAATGATTTTTCAAGAATCACTAGTTTCTGGAATATTTCCAGAAGGTCTGGAAAATTGCAAATGTTACTCCACTCTTTAAGAAGAAAGCAGAAGAAAGGAAATATTAAGCCAAGTAGCCTGAGTTCAATGGTCGGAATGATGCTGGGGCATGTGACAAAATAGGCCAAAATCAACATGGCTTACTTGAAGGGAAATCTTGCCTGACACATCTGGAATTATTTGAGGAATTAATATGCAAGACAGACAAAGGACAGCCAGTGGATTTTGTTTAATGGGATTTTCAAAATGCCTTTCAGAAGGTGCCACACATGAAGCTGCTTAACAAGATAAGAGTCCTTGGTATTACAGGAAAGATACTAGCATGTTCAGAAGATTTGCTGACTGGTAGGAAGTTAAGAGTAAGAATAAAGGAGTCTTTCCAGGTTGGCTCCAGTGACTTGTGGTGTGCTGCTGGGGTCAGTGTTAGGACCGCTTCTTTTAAGGTTATATGCCAATTATTTAGCTGATGGAATTGATGGCTTTGTTTGCAGGTGATACCAAGAGAGGTGGTGGAATAGGTAGTTCTGAGGAAGCAGGTTGTCTGCAGGTGGACATAGACAAATTAGGAGAATTTGGCAAAGAAGTGGCAGATGGAATATATTGTATGGGAAATGCTTGGCCGTGCACTTTGGCAAAAGAAATAAAGGTGTTGACTATTTTCTAAATTGGGAGAAAATTCAAAAATCAGAGGAGCAAAGGTCTTGGAAATACTTGTGCAGGATTCCCTGAAGAGTAACTTGCAGGTCACAAGAATGAACTCAGGAATGAAAGGTTTATATATGAAGAGCATTTCATGGCTCTGGGCCTGTACACTCTGCAGTCTAGAAGCATGTGGGGGAGGGGGATTCTCATTGAAACCTATTGAATATTGAAAGATCTGGAGAGAGTGGATATTTACAGAATATTTCCTATAATGGGGGAGTCTAGCTTCAGAGGGCACTGCCTTAGAATAGAGAGGCATCCATTTAGATGAAGGATGAGGAAAATTTTTTATAGTCAGAGAATGGTGAATCTGTGGAATTTATTGCCACATATGGCTGTGCAGGCCAAGTCATTGTGTATATTTGAGGCAGAGGTTGATGGGTTCTTGATTAATCAAGGCATCAAAGATTGTGGGGAGAAGGGAGGAGAATGGGGTTGAGAGGAATAATAAATCAGCCATGATGGAATGGCAGAGCAGTCTCAATAGCTGGAATAGCCTACTTCTGCTCCTCTGTCTTATGGTTGTATGGTCTTATGGTCACATACCTTGTCAGCCAATCAGGTGGCAGCAATGTAATGCATACGAGCATGCAGACCAGGTCAAGAGGTTTGATTGTTGGTCAGACCAAACATCAAAATGGGAGGGAAATGTGATCTTTGCCTTTGACTGTGGAATGAATGTTGTTGTCAGATGGGATGGTTTAAATAGCTGAGGAACAGCCTACCTTCTGGGATTTTCATTCACAACAATCTCCAGAGTTTTACGGAGAATGATCTGAAAAGCAAAACAAAATAAAGAACAAGAATCTAATGAGCAGCAGTTCTGTGGGTGAAAAGCAGCTTGTTAATGAGAGATGTCCGAAGTGAATGGCCAGTCTGGTTCAAGCAGATAGGAAGGCAACGGTAACTCATGTAACCATGCATTACAACGATGGTGTTCAAAAGAGCATGTCAGAATGCACACATTTCGAACCTTGAAGAGGATGGTCTATAGCAGTAGAAGACTACAAGCATATACTTAGTGGTCACTTTATTAGCGACAAAAGGTACCTAATAACATGGTCACTGAGCACCTGACCATATATACAACCAAAAAAACGGAGAAAACTGCTGGAAATTCAAAATAAGAACAAAACAGAAATGAGGACACAGAAACTTCTGAAATAGTGGAGGACTACAGGTTTAGCGTGAGTACAGCACACAAAGAAGTTAGGGGAAACTTCTAACTTTTCTCCAATAGGGGAAACAAAAGTGTGGAGAAATTAATGGGAATGAAAGGCAATGAATCCCCTGATGTCTTGTGTCCCAGGTTTTCAAAGCAGGTGTCCAGAGAAATACGAGAAATGCCCAATGATCTGCTATCCCATTGTTCTTCACATTTCAGGCCCAACGTATTGACGCAATCATGAAGAAGGCACAGCAGTGGCTATACTTCATTAAGAGTTTGAGCAGATTCATGTCCCCAAGGACTCTAGCAAGTTTCTACAGATGTACTGTGGAGAGCATTCTGATTGGTTGCATCATCTTCTGGTCAGGAGACTCCAATGGACAGGATCTACAGAGACTGCAGAGGGTTGTAGGCTCCACAGCTCCATCATGGGCACAACCCTCACCACCATTGCGGACATCTTCAAAAGGCGATGCCTGAAGAAGGTAGCATCCATCATTAAGGACTATCACAATCCAAGATATGCCCTCTTCTCACTAGGGAGGAGGGATAGGAGTTTATGGATCCACAAACATTTTAGGAACAGTTTCTCCCCTCTGCCATCAGATTTCTGATGACTCCATAAAAACAACTGTGCTGTTCTTTGTTTTGCACTATTTATTTATTTTAATTTATGGTAACCTTTATAGGTTGCAAAAAACTTACTTTATCATCTTTATAAATTGAAGTATTGAGTACAGGAGTTGGGATGTTTTGTTGAAGTTGTATAAGAGGTATTTGTGCAGTTCTGGTCACCTATCTGGTTACCTCTGGTTAGTTATCTGGTTACTAACCTATCTGGTCAGTTCTGGTTACCTAAAGATATCAAAAAGTCTGAAAGAGTACAGAGAAAAAATCCAAGTATGTTACTGGAAACTGAGAACCCAAGTTGTAGGTTGAATAGGTTATGAAGGTTGAATAAAGAAGACTTTATTCTCTAGAGCTTAAAAGAATAAGGCAAATTTTAAAGAGGTAGAAAAATTATGCAGTTATGGATAGGGCAAATGCAAGCAGGTATTTTCCACTGATATTGAGTGAAAGTAGAACTGGAGGTCATAGGTTGAATGCGAAAGGTGAAATATTTAAGGGAAACTTGAGGGGGAGCCTCTTCACTCAGACAGGTGCGTGTGGGGATTATGTTGTCAGAGAAAGTAGTGGATGTGGTTTTGATTTCAACATCTTAGGGAGATTTGGCTATGTACATGGACGTGAGTGATATTTCAATAGGTTTCAAGAGGTACAGTTAGTGTCAGAGAAATGCATATAATATACATCCTGAAATCCTTTTTCTTCAAAAACATCCACGAAAACAGAGGAGTGCCCCAAAGAATGAATGACAATTAAATGTTAGAATCCCAAAGCCCCCCCACTCCCCCTCCCACACACAAGCAGCAGCAAAGCAACGACCACCCACCCCACCAGCAAAAAAAATCAGTGCCCTCCACCGAGCACCCAAGCGTGCAGCAAAGCATCAATAAAGACACAGACTTGCAGTACCCCAACGACTACCCGTTCACCTGAAAATGTGACATACTGCACCACAGGCTCTCTCTCCCTAATAAGGAAAAAAGAGATGTCCCCATTTCACAGAGAGAGGGGAGACATAACAAAACAACTTGCTGATTTATGGTGTTAAAAGTCTGTTGCGGTGCTTTTTCTGAGCAGTGTGCCTCTAGGGACACAGCCAGTAGCAAGCCTGCTGCTTCTGATCTTCCTTGGTGTCCACAATGCATCAGTCAGCGGTACCAGCCTTGAACCAGCCTATCTCTAGAGTCACGAAAACTCAGCTGCCTGAAGGCATGCTAGTCTTTTAGGCCACAGCCTTGGGATATCGAAAACTGGCTGGCCCTGAGAGTGGCTCCCACAAAGAACTGAAGTCAGGGTGTAACTCCAGGTCAGTGTCTTCAAAAGAACCTTGAAATGGAAAAAAAGAGATATCAAAGATAGAAATAAAGCTGTTTCCGAAGATGCAAGCAAAGGAGTTGCTGTTTAGTGCCGTCAGCAGTAAGTTCCACCCTCCTGATGTGGAGGGTTATGGAACAGGTGTAGGTCAATAGGACTAGATAGAATAACATTTCAGCATGGACTAGATGGGCTGAAGGGTCTTTTTCTGGGCTGTAGTGCTCTATGACTATGACTCTGTACTTCAAAGTTGCAGCACAATTTAATAGGATGGTATGAAGGTGGAAAGTCTGTTGACCTTCATTAGTTGGGGGATTAAGTTCAAGAACTGTGAGGTAATTTTGCAGTTCTATACAACTCCAACAGATAAAAGGATTCCAACATATTTGTCAAGCAGATTTTCACGAGAAAACTATGCTGACTACAGCCTATTTTATCATGTGCCTCCAACTACCCTGAGACCTCACCCTTAATAATTGACTCCAACAAATTTCCAGTCACTGAGAAGAAAGGATTCCTTTCTTCTGCCTCTCTCCCTTCTTGAAGAGTGAGGTGACATTTGCATTGGTGACCTTTCTACCTTCAGACCTTTGTTTCCCAAAAACGTTTTCTCTAGAAATGGTAACTTCACACACTACATGATCCCTGACATAGGCAACTTCCACCATAGTACTGGTGTCTTCCACAGTGAAGACTGATGCAAAATACTTATTCAGTTCATCTGCCATCTCCTTGTCCCCCATTCCTCCCTCTCCAGCATCGTTTTCCAGTGGTCCAATATCCACTCTTGCCTCTCTTTTACACTTAATGTATCTGAAGAAAATTTTGGCATCCTCTTAAATATTATTGGATAGTTTACTTTCATATTCCATCATTATGTTCTTAATGACTTTGTTAGTTGCCTTCTGTTGATTTTTAAAACCTTTCCAATCCTCTAACTTCCCTCTATTTTTGATCTGTTATATGCCCTCTCTTTTGCTATTATGTTGGCTTTTATTTCTCTTATTAGCCATGGTTGTGTCATCTTGCCTTTAGATTCCTTCTTCCTCTTTGGGACGTATATGTATATGCTGTGCCTACTGAATTGCTCCAGATATTCCAGCCATTGCTGCTCTGCTGTCATTCATTTTCCAACAAATTTTGGCCATCTGTTCACTCATGCCTCAGTAATTCCCTTTACTCCACTGTAATACTGATACATCTGACTTTAGCTTCTTGTCACAAATTTCAGCGTGAATTCAATCATATTATGATCGTTTGCCTTGAAAGTTTCTTTTACCTTAAGCTCTCTAGTCAATTCTTGTTTATTGCACAACACCCAGTCCAGAATAGTTGATCCCCTAGTGGGCTCTAAAAAGCCATATTATAGGTATTCTCAAAATTCCCACTCATGGAATCCTGCACCAACCTGATTTTCCCAATATACATGCATATTGAATTCCCCCATTACTATTTAAACATCGCATTTCTGTCTTCTATTGTAAACTGTAGGCTACATCCTTACTAATGTTTGGGGGTCTGTATATACAACTCCCATCATGGTCATTTTACCTTTGCCATTCCTTACCTCTAGTGACAATGATTTAGCACCTTCCAACCTGATGTTGTCTACCAATAGAGCAACATCACCTCCTCTGCCTCTCTGTCTGTTCCTTGGAGATTAAACTCCCATCTATAATCTTTCAGCCATGATTCAGTGATGCCTATAACATCATACCTACCAATATGTAACTGTGCAGCAATCTCCTCTACCTTATTCAGTATACTGTGTTCATTCAAATACAACACCTTAATTCCTGTATTCATCCTTTTCCATTTTGTCTGCCTTTTACATTGCAATTCATCCTGTTCACTGGAATTTTATCCCATCTACAGTCTCTCCTCACTACACATTTGCTCTGTTTGTAAACCAGCTACCTCATCTTCAGCACTGTTATCCACCTTTCTTACGACACTTCTTGCATTGAAATGTATGCAGTCAGGACACCTTTTGCACACTTTCAACCTCTTCCTGTAGGTAGGTGACCAAAACTACACACAATATTCTAAATGATGCCTCACCAACGTCTGAGACAACTTCAACATAACATCCCATCTCCTATACTCAGTACATTGATTTATGAAGGCCAATGTGCCAAAAAGATTTCTTTATGACCTTATCTACCTAAGATGCCACTTCCAATGTATTATAGAACTGTATTATTCCCAGATCCCTTTGTTCGACCACACTCCTCAATGCCCTATTAACAGTGTAAGACCTATTTTAGTTGGTCCTTCCGAAGTGTGAAACCTCACACTTGTCTGCATTCAATTCCATCTGCCATTTTTCAGCCCGTTTTTCCAGCTGATGCAGATCCCTCTGCAAGCCCTAGTAGCCTTCCTCACTGTCCACTACACCCTCAGTCTTGGTATCATTTGCCAGTTTGCTGGTCCAGTTACCTACATTATCATCCAGATCATTGATATAGATGACAAACAACAATGGACCCAACACCGATCCCTGCAGCACACCACTGGTCACAGGCCTCCACTTAGAGAGACAACCGTCTACTACCACTCTCTGACTTCTCCCACAAAGCCAATGTCTAATCCAATTTACAACCTCATCCTGATTGCTGAGTGACTGAACCTTATTGACCAGCCTTCCATGTAAGACCTTGTCAAGTGCCTTTCTACAGTCCATGTAGACAACATCCACTGCCTTGCCTTCATCCACTTTCCTGGTCGCTTCTTGGAAAAATTCTAAATTTGGTTAGACATGACCTACCATGCACAGAGCCAGTTACCCCTTCAGTCCAATTAAAATATCATTGATGCTTGACCAGCAGTGTATTTCTAGTAAATCTGTTTATTTTTCTCTTTCGATAAAATCTGATCTCAAAATCATACGTAGAAGATTCTGCGTGGTAGGTACAATACAAGTATGCAGGAATTCAATAAAAACAGTGGAAATATTGAATGAGCAGGAGAATTGATTTTTATTGATCATAGTTCTAGGTTGATGTTTTCGATGCTCAAACCACGTGTAACTCAAATTAGACCTTTAATAGCAGAAGTTTAACAGTTTAATATTCTTTGACTGCCAAGCAAATTCTTACAAAAATCTACAGTAATTGCATTTAACAACAATATAATGAACAGGCAAAATGAATGTAAATGGATAACTCCCAATGTCAATCCAATTTGGTGTTCATACTACTGCAATGAGACTGAGAATGATTTTATCTAGTTTAATTATATTAGCTAACCCTACTTACTGTAGATTCTTTATGACATTTTCATTGCTTTTGTTGGGTGTAATTGCCATAATTTCTGTTTTTTTTCCTTTACAGATAAACAGATTTCTCAGAAAATTGTAAACACAAATGATTCTGCAGAGCTGGAAGTCTTGAGTAACGCATATAAAATGCTGGAGGAACTCAGCAAATCAAGCAGCTTCTATGGAGGGGGAATACACTACAGTGTGATATGATGGCACCAATCATTGACAGATTGTGCTTCATTCCGCCCCTCCCCCCCCCCCCCCCCCCCCCCCCCCACACCACCTGCTTATTCTGGCTTTTGCTTGCAGCCTTTTCAGTCCTGATGAAGGTTTGTGGCCAAAAATATCAACTGCTTATTTTCACCCCTTCTCCCCCCTCCCCCACCGGCTATAGGTGCTGCCCAACTTGCTGATTTCCTCCAGCATTTTCTGCCTGTTTTTAGAAGAATAAATGTGTTTGGAGTGCAATAGATTTGAGATTTCTGTGACCCCTGCTGGTTGGTATTTGCAGTGATTTGTTTTATTTCTCTACTATTTGAATTTGCAAACATGAATATTATTTGCTTTGCACTTTATACATCTTGAACAATAAACTTCTGGTAAGGACATTATCCACTAGAATGGACATCATTTCTAAACAGATTAATGTGGATATCAAGGCCATATATTATAATCTCCCAACCATTTGATCTTATTCAACAATGATCTGAGATGAACATATCCAAATGTGTAAAGAATATGGTTGCAGAAATTATCAAACTTACGCTGGCAAGAATACAAAATGATTCCTGAGCCAAATAGTCACAAAGCTTCATCTCACAGTTGAAGTGTGCAAGACAGGGAATCGTATTCTGACATCTCGTCCTCCTTTTAAATAATACTTTAATCGAAGGCAATTAAACATGCAAAAGGAATGCTTAATTCTGTGAAGTGAAAGATTTATGTGTCTGAAAACAAAACAGGTTAAGTTCAACATTGACATCCCCTCCACCCCCATCTTTTCCTGCAAACACCTTAAGGTTATATCCTATTATATTAGTAATTTCTGCTCTGGGTCTGGAAAAAAAGTCTTTGGCTGTCCACTCGATTTATTTCTCTTATGATTATATAATTTTTTGACATGTGAATGATAATAAAATGCTAATTCTGATATGGGTCTCCATTGTGGACTAAGAATGGGAAGGGGGTCAGGGTAGAGGCATATCGTTGGCAAAAAAGGAAGGGAGGGAGCGGAAACTGCTAGAAAGGCATTCTGTAATGATCAATAAATCAATTGTATGGAATCAAATGACATTGCTTGTCTCTGGGCTGGGTGTGTCTGCATTCGCTCCAACCCCTGGCTCTGGCACTTATTCTCTGCCACCTGTCTCATACCCCTCCCATGGCATTCCACCCTCAACATTCCCTACATCCTTTGCTTCCTCCAGATTTACAAACTTGCTCTCTGCTCCACGTTGACAAATACAGTACTATGCAAATATAAATGTGCCTAAGCTATCGCACAGTGCTGTGTTTCTTATTGTAGTCTGCAGCATTTCTACAGCCTTTATTTCCAGCATTTTAATCCAATGCAAAATCTTCAGTGGAAACCCTAAATAACAACTTTCAAAGTTCAAAGTAAATTGACTGTTAAAGTATGACTGTTCTTCCCAAGGGCAGACATAATTTGGAAAGGGCAAAAGAACTTGGTCACCATACACTATCCTGATTAATTTTCTTGTAGGCTTTCACAGGAAAGTAAAGAAATAAGTAGCATTTATGAAATATTATACATGAACAAAGACTGACACACAAACAATATGCAAAACAAGACAATTTGCTAATAATATTGAAAAAACAAACAAACAAATAAATACAGAAATTACGAGTTCTAGAGTCCTTGAAAGTGTGTCTTGTAGGTTGAGGAATCAGTTCAGTGCTGAAGTAAGTGAAGTTCTGGTCTTCTATGCAATAAATTTAATTCAGACATAATTAAAGTCTGGCAGATGCAAGACAGGTGAAATAAACACTGATATTCATGATAATGTTCATGAGGTTCGTCAAAAATAGAAGGGAGGGAGCAAGTTCAATATTGCATGTTGACAGTCTTCTGCTGGGTTTCATTGATTGACCAGCCATCACCAAAATGATTTTGACATCTACAATGCACACACCATAAACAAGATGGTATTCATTTTTGTGTATATATTGATTGCATATGTAAAACACAAGGGATACTGACAAAAGCCATTAAATGCTAACCCACAACCCATGAACAAACAAAAGTTTCTTTTTAAAAAAGTAATGCAATCCAAAGTCATAGTTACAATAAAGAAGCATTGTCTGAAATTGGAAATGGAATTAAGGTCAAAGAAGAAAGCAAAGAAAAAATCTGCACCTCTTTGGGTGTGTTGGTTGTTAAAGCAAAACAGACATTTCACTGTATGCTTCAATGTACATATGATAAATAATTGTAGATCTAATCTAATATAACCTAACGTTTGAGCTTTAAATGGTCAGAGTAACACAAATGTAACAGGGCTGGTGGCTAGAATAATAAAAGTGTAATGGAGGTTGTACTCCCATGTTTGATAGTCATAATGTATGTGATGAATATCCCAAAATCAGAGGTCATAGCATGGAAGGAGGCTACTCAGCCCCTCAGGTTCAGCCTAGCTCTATGCAACATTTCCTTCACTTGCACACTCTTCCATATCTCATTCAAGCTGCCTTTCCTATCCATGGATCTGTTGCTGGATTACAGGTCCTAACTACTCACTGGAACATTTTCTTTCCTTGCCCAACTTATGGTGTCCATGATAAATTATAATCCTACAGCACCATGAAAAAGAAACAGGGATAATTATTTACTGAAAATTAAGAATATTCACTATCCACTGGTGGAATAAACATGAGCACAAGTTATAAGAATCAGCACAACCACAGCATCACCTATGTGAAATCAGAAGACAAACCTGCAGAATGGATCGGATTTAATGCTCTCTAACCTTCAATCCCTTGATCCACCATTTCGTCTTGCCTTTCCATTCAATAGTGAGACTTCCAGGTTTGGCCACGGTATCTGGTTTAAATGTGATGGGGTCGACCTGAACTATTTGAGTGGCTGCATCACATTTGTGCTATAAAATGGTTTCTGACTAAAAGGAGAAAGTAGACAATAGCAATAAAGGGTACAGGTCTGTGAGGGTCATCTACTGTTTGCAGTACTGCTGGTTCAGCCTCCTCTCCATCGTGAGACCAGATGAAGAACGGAACCCCATTTTATTGAGTTCCTTCACTCCATCAACCACAAATGTTGGGTTTTCCCAGTGGCCAAAAAGATTCCCTGTTCCTATTCCAACATGTTTGTCCATGGTCTCCTCTACAGCCACCATGAGGCACGCTCAGCTTGCAGGAGTAACACCTTATTTTTCATCTGGGTAGCCTCCAACCTGATGGCAAGAACATCAACTTATCTAACTGCTGCTAATTTTTCCACCCTGCCACTTCTCTCTTCTTCCAGTTCCTATTCTGGTTCACCCTTCTCCTCACCTGCTCATCACATTCCTCTCATACCCCTTATACTTTCCTTTCATCTATAGTCCATTGTCCTCTCCTATCAGATTCCTTCTTTTTCAGCACTTTACTTTTCCATCTATCACCTCCCAGCTTTTTATTTCATCCCCCATCCCCTTCACCACCCACCCACCTTTCCCCTCACCTGTTTTCACATATTACCTGCCAGCTTGTACTCCTCCTCCTCTTACTCTGGCTTATTCCCCCTTCCTTTCCAGTCCAGAAGCATCAACTGATTATTCCTCTCCATAGATGCTTCCTGACCTGCTGAGTTCCTACAGCATTTTGTGTATTTTGCAACTAGAAGAACTCATTCTTTGCTGATTCTTTGCTAATTTTTGCTGATGATTCCTAAAATATTACAGAAGTTTCTTAAGAAAATAAAAAACATCAATGCAGACTAACAAAAAATGAAGTTAATGTCATTTTTGTTGTCTGACAATCTCACTGTTCAATATTTAACATAATCTTACTTTCCCTGTGAAACGTATTATGCTATGTAGAAGGTGTGCTTTCTGATCTACTTTTTGAAAGGTTTCGAGGAAACGCAACTCCAGATATACAGCAGGGTAATAAGCTTTTTTGTGTATTGTGCTGCATGTTTTCTATGTTTCTATGACTCAATGAGCCTGTGCCAGCCAATTACACACATGTGACCAACTAACCTATTAACCCGTACACCTTTGGAATGTGGGAGGATGCTGGAGCACCCAGAGGAAACTCATGCAGTCACGGGGAGTACGTACAAACTCCTCACAGACAGTGGTGGCATTGAACCCGGGTTGGTGATACTGTGACAGCATTACGCGAACCGCTAAGCTAATGAGCTGCACATTAATTATTAATGATATACTAATAATAATGGATATGACTATACTAGGAATGTTCATCATTCAGTGAATTCATTAATCTTCCAATGTACTTAACACAGTCATGTATTATTTATTCTCTTAGATCATAAGACATGGGGACGTTGAATACAAGAGCAGGGAGGATATGTCTGAACTGTGTAAGATATTGGTCAGACCTCAGCTTGGTACTAAAACCTTGGTTCTAATCAAAAAGCTCCAAAACGTGGGCCTCTGTATCTCCCTCTCCAACTGGATCTTTGACTTCTTCACCAGGAGACAATAGTCTGTGTAGTTCGGAAATAATGTCTCCTTTTCATTGACAATCAGCACTGGTGCAGCTCATGGATACGTGCTTAGCAAATTTCTCTACACTCTCACATCCATGACTGTTCAGTTAGGCACAACTCAAATGCCATCTATACCTTTGCTGGTGATGCAACTATTGGCAGAATTTCAGATGGTCACGAGGAGGGATAGAGGAGTGAGGTAGATCAGCTGGTTGAGTGGTGTTGCAGCAACAACCTTTAACCACCATCACTAAGGTCAAGGAATTGATGGTGGAATCAAGGAAGGGAACACACATACCAGTCCTCATCGATGGATTAGAAGTGGAAAAGGTGAACAGTTCCAAGTTCCAGTGTGTCAACATCTCTCAGGATCTATCCTGGACCCAACACATTGTTGTAGTTACAAAGAAGCAGCTATATTTAATTAGAAGTTTGAGGAAGATTGGTATGTCACTAAAGACACTCAAAAATTTCTACAAATATACTGTGGAGAGCATTTTATACTGGTTGTGTCACTGTCTGGTATAGAGGGGCACTGTACAGGATAGGGAAAAACTGCAGAAAGTTGTAAACTCAAGACAGCTCCATCATGGGCACCAGCCTCTGCAGCAAAAAGTAGATCAGATTTCTGAATGGGCAACGAAACTATGAATACTTCCTCAGTATTTCTTCCCTTTCTTTTTGCACAAATTATTTCATTTATTTTATACCATATACTTCTCATTATAATTTATTGTTTCATTTGCTATGCTTTGAAATGTCCTTCTGCTGCAAAGTGACATATTTTATGACGTATGCCAGTGATATTAAACCTGGTTCTGATATTGTGTGCAGTTCTGGACATCACACTACAGGATCACACTGGAGAGCACACAAGGGAAATTCACCTGAGAAGGAGAATTTTAGATATGAGGAGAGACCAGAGATGCTATATCTGTTACTCCAGGTGCTAAAGTGATTACAAGGTGACAAGACTGAAGTATACAAGATTATACACAGGGTAGATTGCAGGAGCCTTTCTCTTTGTCAGAGAAGAATAAAAATAAATGGCATAGACATAGCATAAGAAGAAAGAGATTCAAAAGGCATCTGAGGGGGTCTTTGTCATTCAAGTTGGCAAGAACCTGGAATACGACTCGAGAGTGAAGTGGTAACAACATTTAGGCAATGTCTATACATGTGCTTGGCACTCATCAGCTACTGTTGACATTTCATCTAGGAGAAGCAAAATGCTGATCTCTAAACTCTCCTGCCTTGTGGCTATGCTCACTCAAGGGAGAGGCTTCGGGAGTGAACCTTGAGGCAAAGTCAGGAGCTGGAGCCCCTCAGGCAATTCAATGTTGATAGGATGACAGGTGGCACAGATTGGTGTGGGCCAAGTGCTTGTTTCTGTTCTGTACCAGTCTTTGACCCTGTGACACCAGTCTGTCTGTACTTTAGGGAGGACATTTCCACTTTAATTTGGAGCTCCCTTCCAACTGAAATGTTTTAAAAATTTGTCTGTTTTTTTTGATATTCTTTGCAATTGCCTTGTTTTTTCCTCCCCTTTTTGTTCTTCCTCATTGGATTGGGAATTTATATCACTCATCCTATCATTAACATTTAACCTGATGAAGGGTTTTGACCCAAAACGTCAACTGTTTATCCCCATTCGTTGAAGCTGCCTGACCTGCTGAGCTTGTGTATATGCTCTAGATTTCCGGTTTCTGCAGTACCTCTTGCGCCTAATGTATATCTCCTGCCCATCTCTTTACCTTCCTTGGTTAGCCATTGTTGGTTCACATATTGCTCAGAATCTTTCCTCCATATTGGGGCATATTTCTGCTGAAAGCCATGAATTACTTTCCAAAATATGTTGTGCTGCTTTCCTACTTATCTAATCCTTCAATACACTCCAGTCCATTCTAACCTCATTCCATTGCAATTCCAATGAAATAATAGTCAGTATTTTTGAGCCATTTTCTGTCACTTCTACTGAATGATAAATTCTTTCTTGTTGAAATCATTCCTCCCCGAGGTCATCTTTTATTAAACCCACCTGATTTCTGATTGCCAGATTCAAGATTACTTGTTTACTAGCCAGATCTAGAAACTATTCCTAGCTTAATATGCTGGCAATTTCTCTAAAAATATACAACAGTGCTCACAACAATTCTAAACTTCTGAATCTATAAAAAATGCTTTGATGAGATGTTAAATCATAAAAAGCTAATTCCTTTCAGATAAATTTTACAACAGTTTCATTCAATCTTCAAGCAACAGACAACCTGATGCAGGAAATTGTCAGGAATGGGGGCCGGATGGACCCAAACGCAGGACACAGACACTGAAGTACTAGGGGGAGGACAGGATGGGGAATGCCATGGCATGTAAGGGTTAATGCAGGCAGGGCTGGATCCAAGAGTTCAAACGAGGCAGGCAGGCAGGATCCCAGAGCCCACAGTTCAGGGCAGGCAGGCAGATTCCTCATGGTGGGCCGCAGGGATCCCGGGCAGATTCCCCGTGGCGGGCCGCAGGGATCCCGGGCAGATTCCCCGTGGCGGGCCGCAGGGATCCCGGGCAGATTCCCCGTGGCGGGCCGCAGGGATCCCGGGCAGATTCCCCGTGGCGGGCCGCAGGGATCCCGGGCAGATTCCCCGTGGCGGGCCGCAGGGATCCCGGGCAGATTCCCCGTGGCGGGCCGCAGGGATCCCGGGCAGGGCCACCTCCCAGGCAGAAAACAGAGGCCTGGGCCAGTCATAGACACCTGGGCAGGTGCAGGGCACAACCCTTAGGGAGTAATAGGTGGGAGGGGCAGAACCCCCACCAGGCAGCAGCAGTCCAGCCAGACCCACCCAACAGAGGCAACAGGTAGGAAGTTGGGTCCAGGGTAAGCAGCAAAACTACAGTGATTCACCAGATACATTGGTAAATTGGGAAAGGCAACCAACAGCATGGCAGAACAAGCAAGGAGAATAAGGCAGAACAGCAGGACCAGCACACAGGAGAGAAGCAGGGGAACAAGACCAACCAGATAGAGCATCTACAGAACAGGGCAGCAACCAGGGTAAGACAGGATTCCAGGCAGGGCAAAACAAACACCCACCCAGTCTCCATCCCATGGCCCCTTATAAACACCTGCAGCTGAATTGGCCACAGGTGTGCCTCCTTGATCTAGGCTGATCTTAACAGGCTCAACGAGGCCAGGAGGGATAGCTGCAGGACCCGGAGTCCGGAGCACTTAGACTGGATCGAGACCCGGAACGCAGATTCCGGACCAGACCGGACCCTGACAGAAATCAACTGTCTGAATAGCATCTATGGGGAAGCGGGAGGGATATGTTCACATTTCAGTGTGAAACCTCGCATCAGGGATGGATGTCAGGACAGATGTCTGGATGACCCATCGATGTCACTGTATGACCAGTTGGTTCCCTCAGCAGAGTGTTTGCTCCAGATTCCAGCATCTACAGTCTGTGTCTCAATCATATTCCAATCTGGCTGTACGTACCCTTGTATACAAAATAACAGAAAGTGCACATGTTCAAAGATAGAAAATATAAGATTATAAATCTTACAAAATGGAAATATCTTCCCTAATGTACAGACAGATTGGTGTCACGGAGTCAAAGGTTTGTACAGGACAGAAACAGGCACTTGGCCCATAACAATCTATGCTGCCTGTCTTCCTATCCGTACAGATCATTGATTGAAGAGAACAGAATTTAAAGTCTCCTGTTAAAGTTATGCCAATGAATTTCCCTCTCAAGCTGCTCTTTCCATCTTTCTGTGATCATTCTGGCTGCTTTTGATTAACCTTCCATACTTCTGAAAGCATTGACTTTCTCTGTTCCTTTCATATGTGGAAAAGAAAAGACTAAACATCTTCAAGGAAACAAAGAAGTGTTGCTTTATTCCTTTGTACTCCCATGTAAGTAGAACTTCAGGACAGCAAATCATCCGGGAGATTTCTCAGCTCCCGTTTTGTCTTTCAACAAATGGCTTCTTAATTAAAGAGATAAGTTTCAAAACACATTCCATTATTTCCATTGGAATACAATCTACCTTGAGTCAATTACTTACAATTCTCATGTGGTAGAACAAGCAAATGGCCAGGAAAACCATTCTGAAATGAAGAGCCATCCTCCTTTCACTTCAGAGACTGAAGTGAAGCGTTCCTGTATTAGCTTGTTGCCCTGTTTTAAGCTAGCGGGCAATAGATGTCTGACCAATCATTGCAATCCTCTGTTACCATGTAGCATCAAGTTTAGTCAGTGAGTGCTGGGAGTTTAATGTATACAGATTCCAAACCAGTTTCAAATCTACCAATATTATTTTGTTTCTAACATTGCATGCAATTTTTTAAAGTTGATTCTAATGGCAAAGAGCATGACTTTTAATTGAAGTATTCCATACTCCTTCTATAGATCTCATGGAGTCTCCTGGCACTCCTCAGATAATCTGAATAAGTTGCAAATCATTATTAATGCAAATGATCTGTAGATTCACCTCTAATTCGGAGAGGAGGACCCATAAGTCCCATGAAATGTTCTTGATTGGGAAAGATGATTGTACTGAATGTTATCAACATGGGAGATCAATAGTTTTACTTTTATAGTTCCCAGAAGCCACTTCGAAATGTTCGTCTCAAAATGTTGTAAGCTGAAACTCAGAGGATTAAAGACATATATTGACCTTGCTGGAAGTTTGGCAAAGTAACAGGAGACAAAACGTACCTATGGGAGCTGGATATACAAAATAGCAGGATTGTCGCAAATTGCTTCCAATAAGAATGGCTTTGAAGCAAAAATTTTCAGCATGTTTCAATGTGACTTGAAATTAAAACACATCAGATTTTGCAATGTAGATGTCAGCATTAAAACACAAGGAGCCATTAATACAGACAATCACTCCTTGTAATTTACCCCTGCCATTTCCTTTGTGAACGGACAAAATCTGGGGTAAATGGAGTCCTATGCAGATCATCCACTTTCAACCCAGGTATGACAGATCAGAGACCTCTATAGAGTAAAGGTGGAGGTGTAGCGATGTGCTACACACAGAGCTAGAAATAACGACAGGCAGTCTGTAAGTTGCACTCCAGACTAGTTTTCAAACTTCGCGGCACTGGCTTTTACGCAGTTCTGTTCCCGCCCTCTCCAGGCAGAAATGACGTCAGAGGTGCATTACAAAAGTCTCTTCCCGCACGCGGGCTTTCTCCCCTTGCTGGTGAAGAAGAAGGCCCAGCGTCATTTTGGGGCTGGCCTCTCTACCGACGCGCGCGCCATTTTGTGAGCTGGTTCGCCTGCGTAGAAAGTGGGTCACCACAGTGGTGATGTTTCCACTGGTTGGGGATTCTAAGATCAGAGCAACACATACAAAATGCTGGAGGCATCAGCAGAATTTCTTATGTTTATGATTTTCCAATTCTACATGGGCAATGGAAAATCTGATTTTCTGAAAACCTTTGATAATTTAACTCTTTGAGCAAGCTGTGCAAAGTAAGCCCCAGATGATTCACTCTCTTGGCTGATTTCTTGTCACTTCTTCTCTCTATTATCTCACACTTTTTTCCCACTTTAAACAACTACATTATTGGTATTACCCCTTCACTCTGCTCATTTCTCACATTGCATCATTTCATCTGGCCCACCTATGTCATTCTAAATTTGACTGTTTAGAAGATACTCACTGTAGAGGAAAAATATAATATTGTGTTCAGTCTGATGCAAACAATGAGGAGCTAGGACCAGAGGGCACTGAATCGGAATACAAGAACATCCCCTTTATTGGTTTTCACCTGGCACTTACTAGTCTTCTCCTTTCCACCCTCCCCCAACCTTCTTTATAGGGCTCCTGCCCCCTCCCTCTTCAGACCTGACGAAGGGTTTCAGCCCAAAACATTGACTGCTCGTTTCCACGGATACTGCCTGACCTGCTGAGTTCCTCCAGCGTGTTGTACGTGTTCCTTTAGAATAGACATGTGGAGAAATTTCCTTAGCCAGACTGTGGGTGAATCTATGGAATTCATTGTCACAGACAGCTATGGAGGACAAATCTTATGGTATATTTAAAGCTGAGGATTTTAGAGGATCTTGATTAGTAATGCAACAAAGCTTACAAAGAGAAGGCAGGGGAAGGGGAGAGAAAATAAATCAGCCATGATGAATGTTGGAGCAGAGCTGATGAGCCAAATGGACTAATTCTGATCCCTTTTCTTATGGCCAATGTCAGTAGGGTGGCAGTGAATATAACATAGGTCACTTACTGAAAAGGATTTTCAAAGTTAAAAGTGAGTTCAAAGTAAATTTATTATCGAAGTACATACATGTCATCATATACAACCTGAGGTTCATCTTCTTGCGGGTATGAATAGGTGAGTGAAACTGAGTGAAGTTTTCCCCTGTGGTTCAAGAGCATGATGGCTGAGGGGCGGTAACTGATTTTGAACCTTGTGGTGTGGGTCCTGAGGCTCCTGTGTTTTCTTTCTGATGACAGCAGCAGAAAGAGAGCATGGCCTGGATCGTGGGGATCAGGAGTTGCCAATCTTTTTCATGCTATTAATCGAGGTGCCTGTGGACTCCAGGTTGGGAGGCATTGATGTTGAAGCTTGATGGTGAATGCTGCTCTCCTGCGACAATGCTCCATGTAGATGTGCTTAATGGTGGTGAGGTCTTCACCTGTGATGAACTGGGATATATTCGCTACTTTTTGCAGGCTTTTTGGAAAGGGCATTGGTGTTTCCATACCAGGCTATGATGCAACCAGTCAATATGCTCTCCACCATGCATCTGTAGAAGTTGGCAAAGTTTTAGATGACATGCCACATCTCTATGAAAGTAGATGCGTTATTACGTGTGTACATAATAAAAGAGTTCAGTTCCCAGTGGGCAATGTGGGTGGTTCACCGTGGAACCGAAAGCTTCGACGGTGACCTGGTCCTGCACACTCAGTGTGGAGCTGAAGCCCTTCTGTAAGTAAAAGGGGTTAGAGTGAGTGCAGCACACAAAGAAGTTACCAATAGGAGGAAAATATTATGGAGAAATTAATGGGAATGAAAGGCAATAAATTCCCCGATGTCTCCTGCCCCAGGTTTTCAAAGCAGGTGTTCAGAGAAATATGAGAATGGCCAATGATCCATCATCCCACCATTTACAAATCCCAGGCCAACATATTGATGCAATCATGAGGAAGGCACAGCAGAGTCTATAGTTCATTAAGAGTTTGAGCAGATTTGCTATGTCCCTAAAGACTCAAGCAAATTTCTGGAGGTATACCGTGGAGAGTATTCTGATTTGTTGCATTACCATTTGGTCAGGAGGCTCCAATGCACAGGAACTACAGAGACTGCAGAGTGTAGGCTCGGCAGCTCCATCATGGGCTCAACCCTCACCACTACTGCGGAGGTTTTCAAAAGGTGCTGCCTCAGGAAGGTACCATCTATCATTGACCATCACAATTCAGGACATGTCCTCTTCTCATCAGGGGAGGAGACACAGGAGCCTAAAGACCCACACTCAACATCTCCCCTCCGCCACCAGATTTCTGATCATTCAATGAAAGCTACCTTGCTATTCTTACTTTGTACTTTATTTATTTTAATTAATAGTAATTCTTATGCGTTGATTAAAAGACTTTATTGTCTTCATAAATTTAGATATTGAATACTGGAGTAGGGATGCTGTGTTGAAGTTCTATAAGAGATTGGTGAAACTAAATTTGGAGCATTTGTGCAGTTCTGGTCACCTACCTAAAGATATCAACAAGATTGAAAGAGTACAGAGTATGCTGCTAGAAGCTGAAACTGCAATCAAAGGGAAAGATGGAATAGATTAAGACTTTATTCTTTGGATTTTAGAAGAATGAGGGGAGATTTGATAGAGGGAGACCAAATATTGAGGGGTATTAATAGGGTAAATGCAGTCAGGCATTTGCCTCTGATGTTGAGCGAAACTAGAACTAGAAGCCAGAGATTAAGTGTGGAAAGGTGCAATATTTAAGGGGAACCTGAGCGAGAATTCTTCACTCAGATAGGCGCGAGTGTGGAATAAGCTGCTGGAGGAAGTGGTGTATGTGGGTTTGATTGCAACATTAAAGACAGGATTGGACAAATACTTGGAGTCTAGTGATGGGGAGTTTATGTACCAGGTGTAGGTCAACAGGAGTAGACAGAATAACTTTTCAGCACAGAATAGAAGGGCCAAAAGCAACACAATTTGATAGGGTGGTAAGAAGATATGTAGTATGTTGGCCATCATTAGCTGAGGAATTGGGTTCAATAGCCATGAGGTAATGTTGTTTTTCACTAAAACTGATCAGATTACACCGAATATTGTGTTCAGTTCTGGTCACCTTACTATAGGAAGGATGTAAAAGCTTTAGAGAGGCTGCAGAGGAGACTTACCAGGGATGCTGCCTGGATTAGAAAGCTTATCTTCTGAGGATAGGTCAAGTGAGCTTGGGCTTTTATCATTGGAGAGAAGGAAGATGAAGTATGATCCCAACATATTGATGCAGTTATAAAGAAGGCAAGTCAGCAGCTATACTTCATTAAGAGTTTGAAGAGATTTGGCATGTCAACAAATACACTCAAAAACTTCTATAGAGAGCATTGTGACAGGCTACATCACTGTCTGGTGGGGGGTGGGGGGGGGGGTGGAATGGCTACTGCACAGGACCGAAAGAAGCTGCTGAGGGTTGTAGATCTAGTCGGCTTCATCTTGGGAATTAGCCTACAAAGTACCCAGGACATCTTCAGGCAGCAGTGTCTCAGAAAGTCAGTGTCCATTATTAAGGCCCTTCAGCACCCAGGACATGCCCTTTTCTCACTATTACCTTCAGGTAGGAGGTACAGAAGCCTGAAGGCACACATTCTGTGATTCAGGAACTGCTTCTTCCCCTCTGCCATTCAATGGGCATTGAACTCTTGGACACTACCTCACTTTTAAAATATACAGTATTTCTCTTTTTTTCCACATTTTTAATCTATTCAATATATGTATACTGTAATTAACTCAATTAATTATTTATTATTTTTATTTTTTTTTTCTCTGCTAGATTATGTATTGCATTGAACTGCTGCTGCTGCTAAGTTAACAAATTTCACGTCGGTGATAATAAACCTGATTCTGTCTTGATGGAGGTGTACAAGATGATAAGAGTGGATAGCTATAGACTTTTTCCCAGGGTAGAAATGGCTAATACAAGGGGGAGTAAGTTTATGGTGCTTGGAGAAAAGCATAGGGAGATATCAGAGCTGTACTTTTACACAGAGAGTGGTGGGTGCATGAACACTCGGCCAGGGGTGTTGGTAGAGGCAGATAGATTAGGGACATTAACAGACTCTTAGATAGGTTCATGTTTGAAAGAAGAGTGAATGGCTATGTGGAAAGGACAGGTTTGATTTGATGTTGGAATAGGTTAAAATGTTGGCACAGCTTTGTGAGCCAAAGGGCTTGTACAGTCCTGTAATGTTCTATGTTCTATGGTTCACTGGTGACACTGATGGCAAGGGAGCTGCAGGTCTCAGCTGTTGCACAGACCATGTCCTCATGTCGCAGAGTCACCTGTTGCAGCGACTGGAGAAGATGCTGGAGCTAATGTGAAAGAGAGCTGGAGTCCAAGCTGAGTTAATCACTGGCCTCTCCTGTCAGTGTTGGCCATCCAGTGTTTGCTCAGTAGAAGATGACTTGGATAGCATTCCTCTGTGACTGTACTAGTGCGTGATGAGGACCATTGGACTTATCTGAACATTTTTTTAATATTGAATGACAAATGAACTTAAACTCCCACAAAATGTAACAGAATTATGTACACATCAAGAAAGAAACTCTTGGAATAGTATTTGGAATCAGGGATATCCACTAGTTTTTACTGTTCATTTTTACACCTCAACAGTACAGGAGCGAGATATATCAGCTAGTTGATTAGTGTCACAGCAACAACCTTACATTCAATGTCAGCAAGGCCAAAGAACTGATTGCGGACTTCAGAAAGGGAAAGGGAACACACACCAGTCCTCATTGAGGGATTTGATGTGGAAAGAGTGAGCAGTTTCAAGTTGTGGTGTGTCAATATCTCTGAGAATCAAATCTCGACCCAACATGTCAATGCAGCTATAAACAAAGCAGGACGGTGGCTACATTTCATTAGGAATTTGATGAGATTTGGTATGTCACCAAAAACACTCTCAAATTTCTACAGTTGCACCAAAGAGGGTATTTTAACTGGATGCTTCACCATCTGGTATGAGGGCGCTACTGCACAGGATCTAAGTAACCTGCAGGAAGATGCAAACTTAAACAGCTTAGTAATGGACACTAGCTTCTGTAGTATCCAGGACAGCTTCAAGCAGTGATGCCTCAAAATGGCTGCTTCCACCATTAAGGACCACCATCACTTTTGTCATGCCTTGTTCTCCTTGTTATCTTTGGGAAGGAGCTACAGAAATGTGAAGGCACACACTCAACGTCACAAGAACAACTTCTTCCTCTCTGCCATCCAATATCCGAATGGACACTGGACCCGTGAACACTACCTCACTACTTTTTATTTCCATTTTGGACTACTTATTTAATTTAACCTTTTAACATATATATACACTAACTGTAATTCATGGTTGCTTTTTCTATTATTATGTATTGCATTGTTGGTGGCATCATTAGTCTCGTGAGACCATGGATCTGCGCCTGGAATGGTTTCCAGGGCACAGGCCTGGGCAAGGTTGTATGGAAGATCAGCAGCTGCCCATACAGCAAGTCTCCCCTCTCCACGACACCAATGTTGTCGAAGGGAAGGGCAAGGGCCGATACAGCTTTGCATTGTATTGCTGCCATAAAGTCAATAAATTTCAGGACATATGCCAGTTATATTAAACATGATTCTGATTCTGATGTGCTATAAGAGTAAAGCAGATCACTACTTGACCAGCAATGCTACATTCCAAATCAGCAAAGCCTACCAGAGTGATATCAAGGATGCAAAGATGGCCTCCTTTCCTATGACTACACAACCAACTATAGAAATTCCAAGCAGAATTACCCCCAGGTTAAGGAACACATCATTATTCTTGACCTCAAATATCCCCATGGTCTCACATCTCCCCATCTCCTCAAACACTTTCACTACTACAGAGGACTTCAGTGATCTAGATGTGCTAAAATTTGATCAATTACTCAGATCCTACGATATGGAACCCCTAGATTAAACTTCCTCACCTCTCATTTCTGACACAAACCTCTGTAAAATCAATCCCCTCTGCCAAAACATCCCTTTACATACTTAGGTAGCAATATTTGGGGGAATCTCCTGTCAAATATTCAAGAACATTTGTCCACGGAAAGGCACGGCAAAAATTAAAGTTATTGAGAATTAAATTTTTAAAATATGCTCATATGGAAACATTATCTCTGCATTTAGAAGCTAATTAGTTCCTTTTACAATTGTTTTATTTCTGTGGTCTTTATTGAGATTAGTAAAAGGAAATCCTGTTTTAGGAGAACTGGGTAACTGGAATTTGAACAGTTACTGAGAAATTTCCCAGATATTCCTAAACTGTATGTGAATGCTGGGTCTTGACCGGACATCATACAAGACCAAGAACTTGACATGTACAAGTCATGGTTTGAATTGTCATCGATGCCTTTAAGGTTTCTGACTTTCTTTCTAAACTCAGAATTCCCTGAAGGTTAACTTACAGGGTGAGTCGGTGGTAAGGAAGGCAGATGCAACATAGACATTCATTTCTAGAGAATACAAAATACAAAAGCAAGGATGTAATGCTTTTTGAGGCATTGGTCAGACTGCACTTGGCATATTGTGAGCAGTTTTGGACCCCTTATCTAACCAAAGATGTGCTAGCATTGGATAGGGTCCGGTGGAAGCTCACGATAATGATTCAGGAATGAAGGGGTTAATTTATGCAGAGCTTTTGATGTCTCTGGGCCTATACTCTCTGGAGTTTAGAAGAATGAGGACTATCCCACTGAAATTTAACAAACATGGAGAGAATGTTTTCAATAGTGGGGGAGTCTAGGATGAGAGAGAGCATAGCCTCAAAATAGAAGAACGTCCATTTAGAACAGAGATAAGGAGCAATTTCTTCAGCTAGAGTAGTAAATCTGTGGGATTTATTGCCACAAATGGCTGTGGAGGCCAAGTCATTGGGTATATTTAAAACAAAGGTTGATGGTTTCTTGATTAATCAGAACATCAAAGGTTACTGGGAGAAGGCAGGAGAATGGGGTTGAGAAGGATAATAAATAAGCCATAATGGAATGGCAGAGCAGACCTAATAGACCAAATGGCTTAATTCTGCTCCTTTGTCTTATAGTCTTATGGTCTCTTTATAAACAGTATAAAATTGCACCTTTTACATCCAGTGTAGTTATTTTGGTTGATATGTGTACATCAACTTGCTGGCCATGTTTTAGATATCTTTATGGTAAATAATGTGAAAACTGCTCAAAGAAAGGTGCTCAACAGCAAAATGAACAAATGCTAAAAAAAGCCACACTATTTTTATATGTGAAAAGAAATGCAAGTCAAAAGACATAAAAATAGACAAATGTTTTTTTTTTCATTGCATTCCAACTTTGAGTTTAATTGATTCAATTCTTTAACAAAAAATTTTGTAACTCTTATTCTTTAAGAACTAATTAGATTACACAGTTTCGATTTTTGGGATATGAGTTGTGAATTCCAACAGAGAGATTCCATAATGTGCTCAGCCATAAAGCAGAAGTTGCCTGTAATGAAGAATAATGTCATGGTTAGAAAGCTTCCACTTTAAAAATAATATGGTTCCATTAATAAAAGGAATTATGTTCAATGTATCAATGTGTTTTCCCTCAAAATATACATCCATTACAATGCTAACCAAAGCATATTTGAATGCAGACGGTATCAGTGAATTCAGTCAGATTTCAATAAATTTGCTCCAAGATCTAAAAGTTTTCTGAACTAATTATAGTGTTGTTTGAAGAGATTGCCAGGAAAGTTAATGAAGTAAAGGCAGTGCATATTGTCTACATGGACTTTAACAATTTGTATAAGGCATTTGTGAGGCCTAATTTGGGGTACTGTGCGATGTTTGGGTCACTTTTCCTCTGAACAGATATCAATAAGATTGAAAGAGTAAACAGAAAATTAACAAGGATATTGAAGGGCCTTGAGAAACTAAGTTATAGGAAAAGACTGAATAGGTTAGGATTTTATTCACTGGAACACAGGAGAATGAGGGGAGATTTGAAAGGGTAATCACAAGTAGCCTTTCTCACTGAGGACTGGTGAGACTGGACTAGAGGTCATAGATTAAGGGCAAAAGGTGAAATACTTATCTTCACACAGAGTGTGGTGAGAGTGTGGATCAAGCTGTCAGTGAAAGTGGTGAATAAGGGCTAGATTGCAACTTTTAAAAGAGTTTTGGATATCTACATGGATGAGAGAAGTATGGAGGGCTATGTTCTAGATGTAGGTTGATGGGGCTTGGCAGAACAACAGTTTGGCATGGACTAGATGGGTCGAATGTTCCTGTTCTCTATTGCTGTATGACTCTAAACTGAGAATACAGCATGTTAAAGACAATTGTCTGCAACAGAAGACAATATTGTACCTTAATATTGGTTTCCTTTGCTGTCTCTTGTGAATGTTATGCAACCTTAAAGAAGACCTGAGTACAGCCAACTCGTTTTCCAGCAGGAGTGAGCAGTATAAATTTTACAAAGTAATCACCAGCTCTTAAAAGGGAGTTTCTTGGTTGAGTTTTCATATTAAAAACGTGTGTTGAATGTATTGTAGTATTCTGAAATACAGAAGTTTAGTTTCAGGGTAAATTAGTATTTTATTTTGCCTGGACAAATTTCAGCACCTGAAAAGTCACAATTAATTTTCAGATTCTTTTTTGTTGTTTTCTTTTTAGATCGAAACATTATCATAATACAATATTTGTGACTCTGCGAACATTAAAAATGCATTGTCATCATTCAACAAAAACATTCTCTTATTTACTTATCGTGTAGAAGACTGCAATTAATATTTGAGAAATTGGAGAAATTTGCTCCAGTTTATACACATTGAACATAAAACTTACAGAGAGATTTCCAATAGCTTCATCCTTCCTGGTGTTGGAAACTTGTTTAGAAAGCACTTCTGTGTGTGGTTTAGTATAATACCTCATTCACATTGCGATCTTAAGTTAGAATGCGCTGAGTTTTAAGAAGCAATTTATTGAGCTGCTGAGCCTGACACATGAAGATTTTGTACCTATAAGGATACCATAGTAATGGTATCCTTATAGTAACTATGGTATCCTTATAGTATCAATAGTACCAATGGTACCAATGGTATCCAATAGTACCATACATTGGAATTTGATCTACAACATCCAGATTTTAAAATGTTATTTGAATAGGAGGACACACAAAGTGCTGGAGGAACTCAGCAGGCCAGGCAGCTGAAAGTGTAAACAGACAACTTTTCAGGCCGAGACACTTCATCATGACAGAAAAGGATGGGGAGCAGTCTAGTTAAGAAGGGAGGAGGAAGAAGAACAAGCTGGCAGGTTGATAGGTGAAACCAGGAGAAGGGGCAGGTGTGAAGTTAAGGAGCTGGAAAGTTGATTGGTGGAAGAGATAAAGGGCTGGAGAAGGGGGAATCTGATGGAAGAGGACAGAAGACCATGGAAGAAAGGACAGGGGAAGAAGCACCACAGGGGGGTGATGGGCAGCTAAGGAGATAAGGTGAGAAAGGGAAGCAGGAATGGGGAATGGTGAAGGAGACGGGGGAGTGGGGTGGTGGGTGATTACCAGAAGTTCAAAAAATCTATTTTCATGCTATCAGGCTGGAGGCTATGCAGACAGAATATAAGGTGTTGCTCCTCCAACCTGAGTGTGGTCTCATCATGGCAGTAGAGATGACCATGGACTGACATGTTGGAATGGGAATGGGAAGTAGAATTGAAATGGGATGGCTAATGGGATATCCTACTTTTAGTAGCAGTTGGAGTGAATGTGCTCGATGAAATGGTGTCCCAATTTGTGTCAAATCTCACTGATATACAGGAGGCCAAACCAGTAGCACAGGATACAGTAGATGACCCCAGCAGGCTCACAGGTGAAGTGCCACCTCACCCGGAAAGACTGTTTGAGTCCCTGAATTGTAGTGAGGAAACAGGCATAGGGGCTGGTGGGCATTTGTTCTACTTGCAAGGATAAGAACCAAGAGAGATACCTGTGGGGAAGGACGAATGGACAAAGAAGTCGCAGAAAGTGGAAAGTGGGGTGGGGGTGGAGATGTGCTTGGTGGTTGGATCACGGAGCTGATGGATGTTATGGATAATTATGTGCTGGGCACAGAGGTTAGTGGGGTGGTAGGTGAAGGCAAGAGGACCCCTATCCCTTTGTGTGGTGGCGAGAGGATGGGATAAGGGTAGATATGCGCAAAATGGAAGAGATGCTTGTGAGGGCAGCATTGAAGGTGGGGTGGAAGGGAAACCCCTTTTTTTGAAGGAACACATCTCATTTGTTCTGGAATTAAAAGCGTCATCCTGAGAGTAAATTCAATGGAGACGGAGGAACTGAAAGATGGGAATGGAATTTTTACAAGTGATGGGGTGGGAAGAAACATTGTCCAGATAACTATGTGAGTTAGTGGATTTATAAAGACATCAGCAGATAGACTCCAGAGATGGAGACAGACAGAAAGAAAAAGGGCAGAGAGATGATGGCAATGAATCACGTAAATTTGAGGGCAAGGTGGGAGTTGGAGGCAAAACTGATGAAATTAGTGAGCTCAGCGTGGGTGCAGTTGTCAATGTATCATATGAAGAATTGGGGAGAGATGCTGGTCTAGGCTTGGAACATGAATTGTTCCATGTAGCTGACGAAAAGGCAGGTATAGCTTGGAGCCATACAAGTGCCCATGGCTACACATTTGGTTTGAAGATAGTGGGAGGAACTGAAGGAGAAATTGTTGAAGGTGAGGACTAGATCCACCAGATGGAGAAGAGTGATATTGGGGGGGAGCTGGTTGGGTCTGTTGTCTAGAAAGAAGCGAAGAGCTTTAAGGCACTATTGATGGTGGATGGAAGTGTATGGGAACTGACATCTCTCCAGAATGAAGTAGAGAACAAGGTCCAGAAAGAAGCAGAGAGACTTAAGCTCCCAGCATCTGCAGAGTTTCTTGTATTTGAGTAGAAACTTGTGTAAGAACAAGATCAATCTTACTCTGCAGCATTGATTTTGAGCAACATTCAAAACAGGCAAATTAAGCCAAATTTAGGAACTTCTTGAAATGGCTCAGTAATCTGGTTTCCTTGAAATGTGATTGGAATTCTATGGTATTATGCCAAAGGTGTATCCAGTTTAGGGCTGAGCTGAAGAGACCATACGTTTGAATTATAGTGCTGGTGTCAACGTGCTTTTATACAATGGATTGTGGAGAGTTCTTTGTACCTTGGTGTTCGAACAGAGCTAAAACAAAGCAAATCCATTGCAAGCCCAACAAATATGATCTATTTTACTTGTTATACACCCTGCAAACACCAGGCTAGTGGTGTCACTGTAGGGTAGCAGTTAGCATGACATTATTACAGCTCAGGACATGGGAGTTCAGAATTCAGTTCTAGCACATTCTGCAAGGAGATTGTATGTTCTGCCAGTGACTGCAGAATTTCCTCTCGGTGCTCCAGTTTACTCCTACAGTCCAATGATATACTGGTTGGTAGGTTAACTGGTCATTGTAAATTGTCCAGTGATTAGGCTAGGGTTAAATATAAGGGTTGCTGGATGGTGCGGATCATTGGGCTGGTAGGCACTGTTCTGCAATGTTACTCTAAATAAAAATAAATTGACTCAAATTCAGACCTTCCCAGCCCCTCCCAGTGAAGCTGAAATTTCCATGAGGGTGGTTACAATCTACAGCCGGAGTTTTAGTCCGTTTGCTATAGTTACATTATTTTGCTTAGCATCAAGTGGAATTTCCGCAGGGTTATCTTTTGCTCAAGGAATGTCAGCTACAGTAGGACCCTAGTGAAAGGAAAAATATAGTTTGTTATGAAAGAATTACATTACAACTTGCCTTTGCTAGAGACGAATGAATCTCCAATCAAATTGTACCTCATTGTGTCAACATGCACTACATAAACAGACACAGCTCCTAAGGGAGGCTTGTTAAATACAGTTTTTGTCATTCCAGCAACATTACTATAAATTCTGTCACATTGCTAGTGTGTGGCTTCATGCTCTGCGGTAGTAGCAAACTTTAGTTTGTTTTGGAATCATGTCTCTGTTGACTGTATAGGATTGAAATATCATGGCATTCAAAGTAAATTTATCATCAAAGTATATACATGTCACTATCTACAACATTGAGATCCATTTTCTGGCAGGCATTTACAGGAAAATAAAAAAATGATGGAATTTATGAAAAATTATAAAACACAAAGACTGAAAAAACAACTAAGGTGCAAAAGGATCTGTCCTGGGACATTGAAGTTGTACTTAGCCACACAATAAATAGGTAAAAAGTGAGTTTAAAATTTACTGTGGGGAAAATCAATGTGTTTGAAGTGCAATAGATTTGAGATTACTATGACCCCTGCTGGTTGGTATTTGCAATGATTTGCTTATTTCTCTGTAACTTGAATTTGCAAACATGAATATTATTTGCTCTACACTTTATACATTTTCAACGCATAAACCTTCGGTAACGACACTCTCCATTTGAATGGACATAATTTCTGAACAGGTAAATGTGGGGTATCAAGGGCACTTATTATAATCACTCAACAAATTGTTCTGTATTGACAATGATCTGAGATGAACATATCAAATGTATAAAGAATATGGTTACAGGAAATATCAAAACTTACACTGGCGATAGGACAAGAAGGACCCTGATCCAACAAGTCACAGAATTTCGGATTACAATCTAAATGAGTAGGACAGGCAATTCTTCTCCAAAATTTCATCTTCTTCCAAAAGCTTACTTTAACCTAAGGCAATTAAACATGCAAAAGGAATGGTCATTTCTGTGAAGTGAAAGATTTATGTGACTGAAACCAAAACAGGTTAAGTTCAACAGTAGACACTGCTAAAGTATTCTTAGTTCAATTACTTTGTACAACATTGAACATAAAACGGTCTAGCACAGAATAGACCCTCAGCCTTTAATATACTGCTGACCGTTTAACCTACTCGAAGATCAATCTAACCCTTACCTTCTACATAGCCCTCCATTTTTCTCTCATCCATATGCCTATCGCAATCATATGCCACCACCTGCAGGTTTCTGTACCCCCAGGTCTCTCTGTTCCATAACACTCACTGGGGCCCTACCATTTACTGTACAGTCCTTCCCTGGTTTCACTTAAAATGCAATACCTTCACCTGTCAAAGATGAGTTCCACCTGCCCTTCCCTGGTCACATCCACAGTTGATTTGGATCTTGTTGTAATCTGGTCTAAACTTCACCTTCCACTCTACCATCATAGAGCATAGAATATTACAGCAGCGTACTTGTGCCGATCCTTTAACCTTCTCCAAGCTCAATTTAACCCTTCCCTCCTACATAGACATCCATTGTTCTTTAATCAATGTGCCTACCTAAGAGTCCCTTAAATGTCCCTAATGTATCTGTCTCTAACAGCACCCACAGTAGCATGTTCCATGCATCCTTCACTCTCTGTGCAAAAAACCTAACTCTGGCATCCCCCCCTCCCCCGCCATCCCCATATTTTTCTCTAAACACCTTAAACTTATGTCCCTTCATATTAGCCAGTCCTGCTGTGGAAAAATGTCTTTGACTGTCCACTCTACTTATTCCTCTTTTCATCTTATACATGTCTATCAAGCCACCTCTCGACTTCCAGGGCAAGAGCTCAGTTTAGGATTAGGTTATATATTTGTAAACTGATTATTAATGTTATTCTGTTGTCTTCAGGAATGAATACAAATGGCCTGGATTCCCTGGAATTGATGTTTGTCTAAAATAGTAAAATTCACCTGTTATATATTGAACTGAACACATTAGTTGTTTACAACAACTGCATTCTGCCTTTCAAACCTGTGATGCTTCAATTCCTTATTTCATGGTCCACAACTATCTGCAATGGAAGAAAATGGTATGGTACAGTAAGGGGCTCCATGGCAGCACGGTGGTTAGTGTGATGCTGAAGTTCAAGGTGCCGAAGTTTGGAGTTCAGTTCCAGTGTGGTCAGTAAGGAGTCACTGTATATGGTCCTTATGGATTGCATGGGTTGTCTCTGGGTGCCCTGGTTCCTCACACAGTTCATAGACATAATGTGTAGGTTAGTTGGGCAAAGTAAATTATCCTGTGATTATGTTAATGTTATTTGGGGTTGTCGGTGGTTGCTGGGGTAGTGTGGTTTGAAGGGATGGAAGGGCCTATTCCACGATCTATCACAAAGCAAAAAAAACATATTTCCGCATCGATTGGACTTTGTTTGAAGTTTTCCAGAGTCTTCGTCTTTTTGTTGAGTCTTGAAATTTTTGCTGCAATGTTGCATTACTCATTTATTTTTAAAAATATATACAGTATTGCACAAGTCTTAGGTGTGTGTGCATATATATATATATATATATCTAGGGTGCCTAAGACTATTGTACGCAACACAACTGTGTAGCACTGGTCTTATCATGTGTGACCAGTTGCCACACTCTTTTGAGGAAATCAAATTACACTAAGCGCTAGTAGGTTCTAGGTATCGGAAGGAGACAGTGAACAGAAACCACACATTTCTGAACATAAGGTTTTGTTTATAAGAGAAAAACAATATGTACAAAATACTTACATGAGCAAGAACAATTCAAAATGCAAACATTCTGTTTAGTTTCCAAATCTTAGATATCAAAATTCCTTATTAATTAGAATCAGTGAAATTCCTTTATTACTCTAATCTCTCTAACTAATTAGATCTAGTGTTATTCCCTATTTAAAAGTTTACAGACTAAACTTCCCTTTTTAGTTATCCCTAGTTAGTTAGAAAAACAAATATAATTCCTATTTAGAGGTATTATAGTTAACCTCAGTTTCAGTTCTAGGCAGTATATCTATGGGGTTAAATTCAAATTCAAAAATTATACATACACAGTTTAATTCCTTTCATGACATTCTCCAGCATCACATCTCTTAAACAAAGTAAATCTCATTCAGTAACTTATCAAAGTCTTTGCAAAAGTAATCAGTTCTTGCAGAAAATCAAATTAGGATTCTTCAAATGAAAATAAAGTCATACATTCAACCGTATTAAATCATTTGCGTCATTACACATTTCGTTCCCGCGCTGCTTCTTCAACTTGGGTGGCTTGTCACCTTGTTTCTTGGTTCATTGGAATGAAATAGCTTATAGACAGTCAATTCACAAACTTCTTCAAAAACTTGATCAAATCCCCTGGTATGATTTTGCAGAACTAATACCCGGCTACATGGTTGGGATTTTGGACACTGGTCTCTGCCGATATTATCTCATTAAAACTGCTACGTGTTATAGCTGTAGCTTCAACAAATCTTTTCCTGCTATTGTCTCTCCTCCAGGGGTTTCAGCCTGAGGTTTTCAAGTTAGCGGGGTAAAGATACTCACTACTGATTCCACTCTTTAACAGTTCATGTCCTCCGCTCTAATCGTTGCTGTGTTTCTCTCCTTGTCCTATGCCCTTGCATAGTGTTTTTTTCAAACTCTTTTTTTAAAATCTGTAAATCTCCATAGGTAGAACTTCCTAAAATTACAACTTTCAGTTTAACTAACCTCGCAGGTTTTCATCCCTCTACAGGTAGAACTTTCTAACATTACAACTTTGGGTTTAATTAACCTGGGTTACACACGGTACAGTATTTCTTACGGTATTCTGCAGCATTTCTGCATTTCTCCAACATTTATTTCCAGCATTTTAACCCAATGCAAAATTATCATGGGAAACTCTGAAGCCATATTTTAAAAGTTCCAAGTAAATTTACTATAAATTTACCAAGGGCGGATGTAATTTGGGAAGGGCAGAAGTTGCCTTACACTATTTTGATATTCTTGCAGGCTTTCACAGGAAAAGAAAGCAGTAGAATAGAACTTCTGAAAATCTACATATAAACAAAGACTGACAAACAACCAATATGCAAAAGAAAGGCAAAATTTTCAAATAACATTCTGAACAATAAATTAATAATAGTGAGAACACTAGTTGTAGAGTCCTTGAAAGTGAGTCAATAGGTTGTGGAGTTAGTTCAGTGTTCAGCTAGGTAAAGGCCTGATCTTCCATGCAATAGATTTATGACAGACAATACTGAAGTATGGAAGTTGCTGGATAGGTGAACTAAACCCTGATATTCATGATAATGACTGGCAGAAATAGAAGAGAGGGAACAAAGTCATTATTGCAAGTTGACAATCTTTTGACAGACTTCAGCTGGCTGTCATTGATTGATCAGCTTTTCCAAAACCACTCTGCACCTGCAATGCACACACCATACACAAGATGGTTTTGATTTTGGTGTGTAGACTAATTGCATATCCTAAACACAAGGCAGATTGACCAAAGCAGAATGCTGACCCACAACCCTGAACAGACAAAACAACCTTCATTTTAAACAAAATAATACAATCCAAAGTCATAGTTACAAGAAAGAAGCATTGTCAGAAATTGGAAGTGGAATTAAGGTCAAAGAAGAAAGCTATGAGAAAATTTGTAGGTTGCTCCAGCAGATTCTCGGGTGTGTTGCTTGTTAAAGCAAATCAGACATTTCACTGTATATTTCAATGTACATGTGATAAATAATTCTAGATCTAATCTAATATAACCAGACACTTGAGCTTTAAATTGTCAGAGTGATATGAATGGAACAGGGCTGGTGGTTAGAATAATAAGAGAAGTGTAATGGAGATTGTACACTTGAGTTTGATAATCACAATGTACATGTTGGACATCCCAAAATCAGAAGTCATAGCATAGAAGAAGTCTACTCAGCCCCTCAAGCTCATCTTAGCTCTATCTAACAGCTCATCTCCTTTACTTACACACTCTTCCATTTCTCATTGAGCCTGCCTTTCCTATCCATGGATCTTTTGTTGGATTACAGGCTCAGACTTCCTACTGGAAAAGTTTCTTTCCTTGCACAGCTCAGTGGTGTCAATGTGACATTATAATCCTACTGAAACAAAAAAAAGTCCAAGGATAACTACTTGCTGAAAATTAAGATTATTCAGCCAGCCATCCATTGGTGGAATAAACTTGAAGACACGTTATAAGAATCAGCAGAAACACAACATCAGCTATGTGAAATCAGAAGGGAAGCCTGCAGAATGGATCTGATTTAATGCTCTCTTACCGTCATTTGACTGATCTTCTGATTTGTCCTGCCGCTCCATTCAACAGCGAGACTTCCAGGTATGGTCAGAACATCTGGTTTAAATGTGATGGAGTCGACCTGAAATGCTTGACGTAGAGCAGGGCACTTGTGCCAATAAAGGGTTTCTGACTAAGAGGAGAAAGTAGACGTTAGCAATAAATGGTAAAAATCTGTCAGGGGCATCCACTGTATGCAGTGTTTTTGGTTCAGCTTCCTCTACCTCATCAGACCAGGCATACAATGGGCGACCATTTCATCAAGCACTTTCTCTCCAACAACTGAAGATGCTGTGTTCCCTGGTGGCCACCCCTTTCAATATGACTCCCCATTCTGATTCCAACATGTTTGTCTGTGGCCTCCTCTACAGTTATAATGAGACACACTCAGGTTAGTCATAGAGAAATATAACACAGAAGCAGGCCATTTGGCCCATCTAATCCATGCTGGAACTATTTAAACTGCTTACCCACATTGACCTGTACTGGCAGCATAACCCTCCATATCCTTACTATTCATGTACTCATCCAAACTTCTCTTAAGTGTTGAAAGTGAGCTCACATGCACCACTTGTGCTGGCAGAGCATTCCACCACTCTCACAGCCCCCTGAGGGTAGAAGTTCCCCCTCATGTTTCCCTTAAACTTCTCACCTTTCACCTTTAACCCATGACCTCAGGTTGTAGTCCCACCCAACCCCAATGGATAAAGCCTGTTTGCATTTACACTCTCTGTGCCCCTTGTAATTTTGTATGCCTCTATCAAATCTCCTCTCAATCTTCTACATTCTAATGAATACAATCCTAGCCTATCAATCTTTATAACTCAGGTCCTCCAGACCGGGCAACATCCTTGTAAATTTTCTCTGCACTCTTTCAGCCTTATTTACATCTTTCTTGTAAGTAGGTGATCCCAATTGCACACAGTACTCCAATTAGTCCTCACCAACAACTTATACAACTTCAACATAACATCCCATCTTCTGTAATCAGTACTCTGATTTATGAAGGCCAGTGTGCCAAAAGCATGTTTAATGGCCCTATCTACCTGTGATGTCACTGTCAATGAATTATGTACCTGTATTCCCTGTTCCCTTTGTTCTACCACACTCCTCAGTGCCCTACCATTCACTGTGTATGACCTATTCTGATTGGTCCTATTGATATCCAAAACCTCACACTTGTCTGTGTTAAATTCCGTCTGCCTTTTTCAGCCCATTTTTCCAACTAGATCCCTGCAAGCCATGATAGACTTCTTCACTGTCCACTACACTCCCAATCTTGGTGTCATCTGCAAATTTGCTGATCCAGTTATCCACATTGTCACCCAGATCATTGATATAGATCATAAACAACGATGGATCCAGCACCAATCCCTGCAGCACACCACTAGTCACTGAGATAACTCTCTACTGCTAATCTCTGGCTTCTTCCACAATATCAATGTCTAATCCAAGTTATTCCCTCATCTTGAATGCTAAGTCACTGAACCTTCTTGACCAGCCTCCCATGTGGGACCTTGTCAAATGCCTTACTAACGTCCATCTAGACAACATACGTTGCCTTGCTGTCATCCACTTTCCTGGTAACTTCCTTGAAAAACTCTATTCTATAAGATTGTTTAGACATGATCTACCATGTACAAAGCCATACTGGCTATCCTTAATCAGTCCTGTCTATCCAAATACAGTAATTATATATCAGTTCCCTTAGAGTACCATTCAATAACTTTCCCACAACTGATGTCAGACTCACTGGCCTATAATTTCCTGGTTTCTGTTTGGAGCCTTTCTTAAACAGCGGAACAACTTTGGCTATCCTCCAATCCTACGGTACCTCTCCCGTCATTAAGGATGTTTTAAATATCTCTGCTAGGACCCCAGAAATTCTGCACTTGCTTCCAATAGGGTCTAAAAGAACACCTTGATAGGACCTGGGGATTTATCCATCCTGATTTTCCTCAGGTTAGGAAACACTCTGTCCTCTGTAATCTGTACAGGATTTCACTTTGCTTCACTTCTATAGACCTTGCATCATCTTCTGAGTAAATACAGAGGCAAAAAATGCATTTAAGGTCTCCCCACCTTTTGGCTGCACACATGGATTACTATTCTGGTCTTCCAGAGGACCGAAGATTGTAGGAGCAACACTTAATTTTCCATCTGGGTAGCCTCCACCCTGATGGCATGAATATCAACTTATCTAACTCAGTAATTTCTCTACCATGCTACTTCTCTCTTTTCCCATTCCCCATTTTAGCTGCCCTCTTCTCCTCAGCTGCTTATCACCTTCCTCTGGTGTTCCTTTTCCTTTCCTTTCTTCTACATACACAATGTTCTCCTATCAGATTGCTTCTTCTTCAGCCCTTTGCCTTTTCCACCTATTACCTCCCAGCTTCTTACTTCATCTCCACTCCACCATGCAACCACCTTCCACCTCACCCACTTACACTTATTACTTGCCAGCTTTCACTCCTCCTTTTTATTCTGGTTTATTCCCCCTTCCTTTCCAGTCCTGAAGCATCAACTGAATATTCTTCTCCATAGATGCTGCCTGGCCTGCTGAGTTATATAGAATTCTGTGCATTCCTCAAATGAAAGAACTAATTCTGACATAAGCTAATCTGTTTTAATTTCAAATAGGACAATAGGTTCCCACAGCATATTGTTTGCTGCTCCAGATTCCAGCATCTACAGTCTCCGTGCCTCAATCTATTCCAGTCTGGTTGTATGTACCATTGTAGAGAATGCTCTGAAAGTGCACATGTTCAAAGATAGAAAAAATGAGATTATAAATCTTGCACAATGGAAATATCTTTCCTAAAGTACAGACAGACTGATGTCACATGTTAAAGACTTGTACGTGACAGAAACAGGCACTTGGCCCACACCAATCCAGGCCGCCTGTCTTCCTATCCATACAGATTGTTAATTGAATAGAATAGAATCCAAAGTCCCTTTCAAGCTGCTATTTCCACCTTTCTATGATCATTCTGGCTGCTTTCATTTAATCTTCCAGATTTCCAGAGCATTAATTCTTTTCCTTTCATACATGGGAAGAAAAGACTAATTGTCTTCAAGGAAACAAAGAAGTGTGGCTTTATTACTTTGCACTGGCTTTTAAGTAGATACTTCACTGCAAAGCATCAGGGAGATCTATCAGCTCCCATTTTGTCTTTCAACAAATGGCTTCTTAATCAAAGAGATAAGTTTCAAAACACATTCCATTATTTCTATTAGAATACAATCTACCTGAGTCAATTACTTACGATTCTCATCTGATAGAATAAGCAAAGGGCCAGGAAAACAATTCTGAAATGAAGAGCCATCTTCCTTAGACTTCAGAGACTGAAGTGAAGGACTCCTGAATTTAGCTTGCTGCCTTGTTTTAAGCTCGCGGTCAATGGATGTCACTTTATATGTGACCAATCATTGCAGTCCTCTGTTACCATGTAGAATCAAGTTTACTCAGTGAGTGGGGGTGAGTTTCATGCATACAGATTTCAAACCAATTTCAAATCTACCGATATTATTTTGTTCTTAACATTGTATGCAAATTCTGAATATTGATGTTAATGATAAAGAGCATGAATCTTAATTAAAGTGTTCCACACTCCCACCATAGGTCTCATGGAGTCTTCTGGCACTCTGCGCATAACTTGCATGACAAGTAACACATCATTATTAATGCAGATAGTCTGTGCATTCACCTCTGCAGCTGGATTCATAAAGGAAGATTCAGAAGTCCCATGAAATTTTCTTGATCGGGAGAGTAATCATTGAAATTAATAGACATGGAAAAATTGATAGTTGTTCTTATAGACCTCCACAAGCCACTTGGAAATGTTCTACATAAAATGTTGTAAGCTGAAGCTCAGAGGATTAAAGACATATATTGACCTTACTGGAAGATTGGCAAAGTGACAGGGAACAAAAAGAACCTATGGGAACTGGTTACACAAAATAACAGGATGGTCACATTTTGGTTCCCACACCAAAGGCTTGGGAGATCAATTATTCAGCATATTTCAAAGTGAATTGAGATTAAAACATGTCTTATTTTGCAATTTAGATGTCAGCATTAAAATGCAAGGAAATATTAATACAGACAATAGCTCCTTGTAATCTACCGCTGAATGGGCAAAATCTGGGGCAAATGGAGTTCAATTCAGATCCCTGATTTTGGACCCAGAAACAAGAGATCAGAATTTTTTTTCTAAATGGTAAGAAGCTAGAAGCAGTGGAGGTCTGAAGAGCACTCTGAACATCAATCCGTAAAACATCTTGTACAGGTACTGAATGTACACTCTGTGGCCACTTTATTAGGTTCCTCTTGTACCTGAAAAAGTGGCTACCAACTGTACGTTCATGGTTTTCTGTTGCTGTAGCCCATCCACTTCAAGGTTCAACATGCTGTGCATTCAGAGATGCCCTTTTGCACTGCACTGTTGCAACACATGTTTATTTGAGATAACATTGCCTTCCCGTCAACTTGAACCAATGTATTTTAACCTTTCTCATTAACAAGGCATTTTTGGTCACAGACTGTTGCTCACTGGATGTTTCTGTTTCTCGCACCATTTTCTGTAAATTCCAGAGACTGTTGTGCATGAAAATCCCAGATCAGCAGTTTCTGAGATACTCAAACTACCCCATCTGGCACCAATGATCAATCCATGGTCAAAGTCATTTAGATCACATTTCTTCCCCATTCCAATGTATGGTCTGATCAATAACTGAACTTCTTAACCATGTCTGCATGCTTCTACGCATTGAGTTTCTGTCCAATGATTGGCTGATCTAACAAGCTTGGTTTGCAGGTGTACCTAATAAAGTGGCCACTGGGTGTATAGTAGCATTAAAACACAAGGAGCTGTTAAATACAGTACATTTGTTCTTTGTATTGTAACACTGGCACCTACATTGTGAATGATCAAAAACAATCACAAATGGGCTACAGTGAAAATATGGGTAATTAATTAGATCCCTTCCCAGGTGTTGAAAATCCAGGTCTGTGGACTGTATTTGAGCAAGCTGTGCAAAGTAGCTGACAGTTACGGTTTGCCATTTAGGCCTGTTTTCTTGTCATTTTGTTCTCTCCACTATCTCTTACTTCTTCCCCACTTTAGGCAGATACATTAATGGCACTACCCCTTCAACCTGCTCATTTCTTACATTGCACCATTTCATACTGGCCCATCTATGTCATTCTAAATTTGACTGTTCAGAAATATACTCACTCAGAAGGAAAAAAATAACGTTGTGTTTAGTGTGATTCAAATAATGAGGAGCTAGGACCGGAGGACGCAACCTCAGAATACAAGGACTTCCCTTTAGAATAGAGATGAGGTGAAGTTTCCTTAACCATACAGGTTGCTGTGGAGACCAAGTATTTAGTCAATGTATATACATATATACACACAGTACTGTGTGAAGGTAATAGGCACATATATATAGCAGCGTGTCTAAGATTTTTGCACAGTATGGTACTTCACAACATGGAGGGGGGTGTGGGTTTGTAAATCTGGTAGGAGCAAAGAATGTTGGGGATGGCGAGGGTGGAGTGCTGTGGGAGGGGTGTGGGTGAGGTGGCAAAGAAAGAGAGACAGGGGTGGGTGTGGCGTGGGCGAAGGCACACACTGTCCTGTGACAACAGGCAAGGTGATTTGTTTCTGAACAATTAGAGTATTGATCATTACAGAAAACCTCCCTGGTGCTTCCTGCTCTCTCCTCTCTCCCTGTCCCTTCCCACTCTCAGTCCACAATTTAGACCCAGATTTATCATCACTCACCTGTCATGAAGTTTGTTCTTTTGCGACAGCAGTACTTGTGTCCGTGAAACAATCTCATCTTCTGGGACCTCCTCTGTGATGGTTCTAGGAGTGGACTTTGGGCAGGAAGGGGTTCTTAGAGAGAGCTCCAGACACCTTTCTTCTCTGACAATTGACAGTGCTATCCTTAACTGATCGATGAGTCATTTCCAGATGCATCAGATGCAATCACCAAGTAATGAGGCATGGAATCAAAGGAGGCCTTGCTTTGTGGATCCAGAATTAGCTTGACCACGGAAGGCCAAGGGTGGTTGTAGGTGGTTCGCATTCTACATGAAGGTCAGTGACCAGCGGTGTTCCGAAGGGATCTGTTCTGGGACTCCTCCTCTTTGTGATTTTTATAAATGACCTGGATGAGAAATACAAGGGTAGGTTAGTAAGTTTGCTGCTGACACAAAAGTTAGGGGTGTTTTGGATAGTCTGGAGGGCTTTCAGAGGTAACAACGGGACATCGATAGGATGCAGAACTGGACTGAGAAGTGGCAGATAGAGCTCAACCCAGATAAGTGTGAAGTGGTTCATTTAGGTAGGTCAAATTTGAAGACAGAATATAAGATTAATGGTAAGATTCTTGGCAGTGTGGAGGATCAATGCGATCTTGGGATTCATGTCCATAGGACACTCAAAGCACAGGTTGGCAGTATTGTTAAGAAGGATAATGGTGTGATGGCCTTCATCAACCGTGGGATTGAATTCAAGAGCCGTGATGTAACGTTAAAGCTAAATAAGACCTTAGTTAGATCCCACTTGGAGTACTGTGTTCAGTTCTGGTCACCTTATTACAGGAGGCATTGACCGTGTGGATAGCCAGGGGCTTTTTCCCAGGGTGGAAATGGCTAACACGAGGGGGCACAGTTCTAAAGTAATTGGAAATAGGTACTGAGGGGAGGTCAGGGCTAAGTTTTTTCACACAGAGTGGTGGGTGTGTGGAATGCTCTGCCAGCGACAGTGGAAGAGGTGGGTACAATTGGGTCTTTTAAGAGATTCTTAGTAAGATACATGGAGCTTAGAAAAATAGAGTGCCATGCGGCAGGGAAATTCAAGGCAGTTTCTAGAGTAGGTTACACAGTTGGCACAACATTGTGGGCTGAAGGGCCTGTAATGTGCTATGGTCTATTTCTATGGTATGGCTAAAGAAATTTCTCCTCATCTCTTTTCTAAAGGGATGTCCTTGTACTCTGAGGCAATGCCTTCTGGTCCAAGCTCCTCATTACCTGAATCAGAGGGAACACAATAATTTTGTTTCCTCCACCGTGAGTATATTCCAAACAGTCAAATTTAGAATGACATAGGTGGGCCAGATGAAATGATGTAATGTGAGAAATGAGCAGAGTGAAGGGGTAATACCAATAATCTATCTGCTTAAAGTGGTGAAGAAGTGTGATAATGGTGTGAATAACGTGACAAGGGATCAGGCCTGGATGATGAACCATAACTACTTGCACAGCTTGCTCAAAGAGTTAAATTATCAAAGATATTCAGATTATAAGATTTTCCCATAGCCCATGTACAACTGGATGTTGACAAATCTTAAAATGAAAAGTTCTGCAGATACCTCCAGCATTTTGTATATGTTGGTTTGGATGTTAAGAATTATAGTCCACAGTATTGGATTTTCAACACGTGGTAAGGGATCTATAAAACTTCCCTATATTGAAGTCCATTTGTGATAGTTTTTGCCCATTAACAATGTAAATGTCAGTGTTACAATACAAGGAACAAATGTATTGTATTTATTAGCTCCTTGTGTTTTAATTCTGCTATATACTCAGTGGCCATTTTATTAGGTACACCTGTAAACCTGCCAGTTAAATCAACCAATCACATGGCAGCAACTCAATACATAGATGCCCACAGGTGTGGTCAAGAGGTTCAGCTGTCTTTCAGACCGTACATCAGAATGGGGAAGAAATGTGATCTTAGTGTCTTTGACCATGGAATGACTGTTGGTGTCAGATGAGGTGGTTTGAGTATCTCTAAAAATTCTGATTTGGGATTGTCATGCACAACAGTTCCTAGAGATTACAGGGAATGGTGTGAGAAACAAAAAACATCCAGTGAGCAACAGATCTGTGAACAAAAAAAAGACTTTTTTAATGTGAGAGGTCAAAGGAGATCTGCTCAAGCTGACAGGAAGGTGACAGTAACTCGAATATCCATGTGTTGCAAAGGTGCTGTGCAGAAAGGCATGCCTGAGTGCACAACACATTAAACCTTGAATTGAATGGGCTATTTGGCCCATTGGGTGTGCTCCACCATTTTGTCATGGCTGATCTATTTTCCTTCTCAGCTCCCTAATAAAGTGGCTACTGAGTGTAAATTTGGTGCTCATACAAGATGGTTTAAGGGCTGATGTTCAGAGAGCTCTTTTGACCTACACTGTTTCTAGTTTTTCATGATTTAGAACATATTAGACCATAAGACCAGAAGATATATGAACAGAATTAGGCCACTTGTCCCATCAAGTCTGCTCCTCCATTTCATCATGGCTGATCCACTGGCCCTCTCAGTCCCAATCTCATGCCTTAGACAAGAAGATCATAAGACATAGGAGCAAAATTAGACCTTTGGCCATAGAGTCTGTTCCATCATTCATTCATGGCTGATCCTTTTTCCCCTCAGTCCCACTCCCTGGACTCCTCCCTGTAACTTTTGATGCCATGTCCAATCAAGAACGTATCAAGCTCTGCCTTATATACACCCAATGACCTGGCCTCCACAACTGCCTGTGGTAACAAATTCCACAAATTCACCACCTTCTGGCTAAAGAAATTTCTCCGTATCTCTGTTTTAAATGGACGCCCCTCTACTCTGAGGTTGTGCCCTCTTGTCCTAGACTCCCCCACTATGGGAAACATCCTTTCCACATCAACTCTGCTTAGGCCTTTCAACATTTGAAAGGTTTCAATGAGATCCCCTCCACCCCCTCATCCTTTTAAATTCCAATGAGTACAGACTTAGAACTATCAAACGTTCTTTGTATGATAACCTTTGCATTCCTGGAATTATCCCTGTGAACCTCCTGTAAACCCTCTCCAATGCCAGCACATCTTTTCTTAGATAAGGAGCCCAAAACTGTTCACAATACTCAAAGCGAGGTTTCACCATTTCTTATAAAGCCTCAATATCACATCCCTGCTCTTGTATTCTGGACATACAGAAATAAGTGCTACCACTGTATTTTCCTTCCTCATCACCAACTCTACCTGCAAGTTAACCTTTAGGGTGCTCTGCACAATGACTCCCATGTCCCTTTGTATCTCAGATTTTTGAATTTTCTCCCAGTTTAGAAAATAGTCTGCACATTTATTTCTACTACCAAAGTGTATGACCATGCATTTTCAAACATTGTATTTCATTTACCACTTTCTTAACCATTTTCCTAATTTATCTAAGTCCTTCTGCAGCTATCTTTTTCCTCAACACTACCTGCCCCTCCACCAATCTTTGTACCATCTGCAAACTTGGCAAGAAAGCCAACTATTCCATCATCTAAATCATTGATATACAGCGTAAAAAGAAGTGGTTCTAACACTGACCTCTGCAGAACACCACTAGTGACTGGCAGCCAACCAAATAAAGATCCTTTTATTCCCATCTGCTGCCTCTTACCAATCAGCCAATGCTCTAACCATGCCAGTAACTTTCCTGTAATACCATGGGCTCTAACTTGGTAAGCAGCCTCATGTGTGGCACCTTGTCAAAGTCCTTTTGGAAGTCCAAATGTACAACATCCACTGCATCCCCTTTATCTATCCTACTTGTAATCTCCTCAAAGAATTCCAACAGGTTCGTCAGGCAGGAATTTCCCTGAAGGAAACCATGCTGACTCTGTACTATCTTGTCCTGTGTCACCAAGTACTCCATCACCTCATCCTTAACTATTGACTCCAACATCTTCCCAACCACTGAGGCCGGGCTAACTGGTCTGTAATTTCCTTCAGTTGCCTTCCTCCTTTCTTAAAAAAGTGGAGTGAAATTTGCAATTTTCCAGTCCTCTGGCACCATGCCAGAGTCCAAAGATTTTTGAAAGATCATTGCTAATGTCTCCACAATCTCTAACTCTATCTCTTTCAGGACCCTAGGGTGCTGTTCATCTAGTCTGGGTGTTTTATGTATCCTTAGGACTTTCAGCTTTTTGAGCACCTTCTCCCTTGTAATGGTAACTACACTCTCTTCTCTTCCTTCACACCTTTCAACACCTGGCACACTGTTGATGTTTTTCACAGTGAAGACTGATGCAAAATATTCATTTAGCTCATTTGTCATCTCTTTGTCACTCATTATTATTTCTCCAGCCTCATTTCCTAAAGGTCCTATATCCACCCTCATCTTCTAGCACATTTGAAAAAGCTTTTACTATCCACTTTGATATTGTTTGCTAACTTGCTTACATATTTCATCTTTTCACCCCAATGATTCTTTTAGTTACTCTCCGTAGGTTTTTAAAATCTTCCCAATTCTCTAACTTCCTGCTAATTTTGTTTTTGTTGCATGCCCTCTCTTTTGCTTTTACATTAGCTCTGACTTCTCTTGTGAGCCACAGTTGTACTATTTTGCCATTTGAGTATTTTGTCATTTTTAGAATACATTTATCTTGCACCTTCCTCATTTTTCCTAGAAACACACTCTATTGCTGCTCCTGCCATCATCCCTGCCCACACCTCCTTCCAAATTACTTCGGCCAGCTCCTCTCTCATACCACTGTAAATTTCTTTACCCCACTGAAATACATATTGTAATCACTGCCTCCCAGGGGCTCTTTTACCTTAAGCGTCCTAATCACCTCCGGTTCATTACACAACACCCAATTTAGCATAGCTGATCCCGTAGTAGGCTCAACGACAAACTGCTCTAAAAAGCCATCTCGTAGGCATTGAACAAACTCATTCTCTTCAGATGCTTTGTCAAACTGATTTCCTCAATTGATCCGCATGCTGAAATCTCCCATGACTATCATAACATTGCCCTTTTGACACACTTATTCTATTTCCTGTTGTAATCTGTGGTCCACATCCCAGCTACTGTTGGGAGGTCTGTATATAACTGCCATCAGGGTCCTTTTACTCTTGCAGTTTCTTAAATCAACCCACAAGGAATCAAAATCTTCTGATCCTATGTCACATCTTTCTACTGATTTGATGCCAGTCTTCACTAGCAGAACCATGCCACCCCTTCTGCCCATCTTCCTATGCCATCTGATGCAAGTGTAACCTTGGATATTCAGCTCCCAACTGCAACCATTCTTCAGCCGTGATTCACTGATGGCCAGTATCATGTCTGACAATCTAATAGTGCAACAAGATCATCCACCTTACCTCTTACACTCTGTGTAGAACAGTCTGAGTTCTCTATTTACCGCCCTTTCTGAATCTGCATCCCTAATGCACTGATACTCACCTTGCTGGTTGCAGTTTCATTCTACTATCTGCCTGCCATTTCCTGACAGTCTGACCACATGCTATCTTTGCTTTTTCATCTTTCATCCTATCTGGAGTCACTTCAGTCTGGTTCTCACACCCCTGCCAAATTAGTTTAAACCTCTCCCAACAGGTCAAACAAACCTGTCCGTGAGAATATCGGTCACCCTCAGGCTTATATGCAGCCCGCCCCTTTTGTACAAGTCATACCTCCCCTATAAGAGATCCCAATGATCCAAAAATCTGAAGCCCTGCCCCTGCACTAGCTTCTCAGCCAACCATTAATCTGCCAAATAATCCGGTTTCTACCCTCACTGGCCTTCTTCCCATATTCTTCCATGCCCTGACTAATCAAAAATAAATCAACCTCTGCCTTAAATATACTCAATGACCAGGCCTCTACAACTGCCTGTGGCAACAAATTCCACAGATTCACCGCTCTCTGGCTAAAGAAACTCCTCCTCATCTCCATTTTGAAAAGACACCCCTCTATTCTGAGGCTGTGTGCTCTGGTCTTAGACCCCCTGACCTTGGGCAACAACCTCTCCACATGCACTCTATTGAGATTTTTCTGATCTCTGATCTCTTATATCTGGGTTCAAAGTTGAATGATCTGCATCGGACTCTATTTGCCCCAGATTTTGCCCATTCACAATGGAAATGGAAGTATTAAATTATAAAAAGCTATTCTCTGTATTAATAGCTCCTTGACGGAGCGGTTAAGATGGCACTAACTGGCAACTCCTTTGCATGTATCTTCGGAAACAGCTCTATTTCCATCTTTAATATCTTTATTTTTGCCTTTCAGGGTTCTTTTGAGACCCTGACCAAAGATTTTGGTTCTTTGACTGACAGACAGACAGACATACTTTATTGATCCTGAGGGAAACTGGGTTTCGTTACAGCCGCACCACTTTGCGGGAATGGGATCTGTTCTCGGGGTTTCAGGACTGGCCGTTGTTCAGCACGCCAAGGGTTCAGCCTGAGAGCCCGGCTTGGATTTGGAAGCCTACAATCTTGGAGCTCTGGGGATGGCGGATTGAGGGTCATTGTCACGGCAGGAGATCCCTGTGTCGTCGGGGGAGTCGAAAAATCTACTGCAGTGTGCCCGGGATCTTTGGAATCTTCAGGCACAGTGCTCGAAAAAACTGATGTAATGGACTTTTAACATCATATACCAGTGAGTTGTTTGTTATGTCTCCCCACTCACTGGGAAAATGGAGACACCTCCTTCTCCCTTATTAAGGAGAGAAAGAGAGCTTGTGGTATGTCGAATGCCAGGTGAAACACAAAGTCATTGGTGTAACTGCAAGTCTGTGTCTTTGCTATTGCTTTGCTCACGTCTGAGTGCCCGATGGCGGTGCCAAAGCTTGTTTTTTTTTGCCGGTGGAGGGGGTGGGGGTTGTTGCTTGCTGCCGCTTACGCGCGGGAGGGAGAGGAAGGCACTTTGGGGTTCTTACGTTTAACTGTCATTCATTCTCTGGGACACTCCTCTGTTTTCGTGGATGCTTGCTAAGATAAAGCATTTCAGGATGTATATTGTATACGTTTCTCTGACATTAAATTGGAGCCTAGCACCTTTGTACTTTTATTCTGCCATCTAATTTGAAAAAAAAAATCAGATGTGTTTTAATTTCAAGTCACATTAAAACGTGCTGAATAACTTTGTTCTCAAGCCCTCCTTGTTGGAACCAAGTTAGCAACATCTTGCTATTTCGTATAACCAGCTCCCATGGGTACTTCTTGTTTCCTGACACTTAGCCAATTATCCAGTAAGGTCAACATATGACTTTCGTCCTCTGCATTTCAAGTTACTAAATTTTGTGAAGAACATGTCCAAGAGGCTTGTGGGGGTCTATAAAAGCACAACTATTGAGTCTTCCATGTCTATTAGTTTCAATAATATAATCTCTCCTGATCAAGAAAACTTCATGGGACTTCTGGGTCTTTCTCTTTGAATCCAGCTGCAGAGGAGAATTCACAGACTATTTGCATTAATTACGATGTGCAACTTGCCATGCAGATTATCCCCAGAGTGCCAGGAGTCTTTATGACGTCCATGGTGGGAACATGGAATGCTTTAATTAAAATTCATCCTTTGTCATTAACATCAACATTAAATATTTGCACACAATGTTAGGAACAAAATAATATTGGTAGACTTGAAACTGTTTTGAAATTTATATGCATTAAACTCCCACAACTCACTGAGTGCACTTCATTCCACATAGTAACAGAGGATGAAATGATTGGCCACACATAGTGATATCCATTGACCACGAGCTTAAAACAGGGCAACAAGCTAAGTTTTGGAACTCTTCATGTCGATCTCTGAAGTCTAAAGAAGATGACTCTTCATTGCAGTATTATTTTCCTGGCCATTTGCTTATTCTACCAGATGAGAATCGAAAGTAATTGACTTAAGTTTGACTGTATTCCAATGGAAATAATGGAACGTGTTTTGCATCAGAATCAGGTTTATTATCACCAGCAAGTGAAGTGAAATTTGTTAACTTAGCAGCAGCAGTTCAATGCAATATATAATCTAGCAGAGAAAAATATAATAATAATTAAAAAAATAATAATAATAAATAAGTCAATTACAGTATATATATTGAATAGATAGATAGATAGATACTTTATTCATCCCCATGGGGAAATTCAACATTTTTTCCAATGTCCCATACACTTGTTGTAGCAAAACTAATTACATACAATACTTAACTCAGTAAAAATATGATATGCATCTAAATCACTCTCTCAAAAAGCATTAATAATAGCTTTTAAAAAGTTCTTAAGTAGTTTACTTAAATACATTAAATACAATCAACCCTGGCACTTTAACATATCTTACTCCTGGCGGTTGAATTGTAAAGCCTAATGGCATTGTGGAGTATTGACCTCTTCATCCTGTCTGAGGAGCATTGCATCGATAGCAACCTGTCGCTGAAACTGCTTCTCTGTCTCTGGATGGTGCTATGTAGAGGATGTTCAGAGTTTTCCATAATTGACCGTAGCCTACTCAGCGCCCTTCGCTCAGCTACCGATGTTATACTCTCCAGTACTTTGCCCACGACAGAGCCCGCCTTCCTTACCAGCTTATTAAGACGTGAGGCGTCCCTCTTCTTAATGCTGCCTCCCCAACACGCCACCACAAAGAAGAGGGCGCTCTCCACAACTGACCTATAGAACATCTTCAGCATCTCACTACAGACATTGAATGACGCCAACCTTCTAAGGAAGTACAGTCGACTCTGTGCCTTCCTGCACAAGGCATCTGTGTTGGCAGTCCAGTCTAGCTTCTCGTCTAACTGTACTCCCAGATACTTGTAGGTCTTAACCTGCTCCACACATTCTCCATTAATGATCTCTGGCTCCATATGAGGCCTAGATCTCCTAAAGTCCACCACCATCTCCTTGGTCTTGGTGATATTGAGACGCAGGTAGTTTGAGTTGCACCATATCACAAAGTCCTGTATCAGTTTCCTATACTCCTCCTCCTGTCCATTCCTGACACACCCCACTATGGCCGTGTCGTCAGCGAACTTCTGCACATGGCAGGACTCCGAGTTATATTGGAAGTCTGATGTGTACAGGGTGAACAGGACCGGAGAGAGCACGGTCCCCTGCGGCGCTCCTGTGCTGCTGACCACCGTGTTTTAAAATGTGCAAAAACAGAAATACTGTTTTTTTTTAACTGAGGTAGTGTCCAAAGATTCAATGTCCATTTAGAAATCGGATGGTAGAGGGGAAGAAGGTAATGCCCATTTAGGAATTGGATGGCAGAAGATAATTCATGGCTTTCAGCCAATATGGAGGAAAGATTCTGAGCAAGAGGTGAACCAACCATGGCCAACCAAGAAAGATAAAGAGATAGACATGTGAGATGAGAAAAGAGCAGGAGATAAATGTTAGACACAAGAGGTAGTGCAGATGCTGGAAATGTAGAGCAATACATACAATGTTCTGGAGGAACTCAGCTGCTCAGGCAGCATGTATGTCTGGGAAGAAACAGTCGATGTTTTGGGTCGAGAACCTTCATAGGGATGAATGTTCATGGTGGGCTCAAAGATAGAAATTCTTAATCCAACAGGGAAGAACAAATAGGGAAAAGTAAACGGAGGAAATTAGCAGATAATATCAAACAAAGACAGATTTTGTATCGTATTAATTGGAAGAGAGGTCTAAAGGAAAATGAGGTTGGGCATGCTGATCAAGGAAGTGGAAGAGGAGCCATTTTGCATAAGCCTTTATGACTGAATATGTAGAGACAAACCATTAATACATGGTGACCCCTGGGTTCCATCCTGAAGCCTTTCTCATGAGTGGGTATAGCCACTCGGGCAGCAGCGTTTTGAGATCAGTTTTCCTTCTCCTAGATCAGCTGCCAAACATGACTGCCAAGCCCCAAGTACATATCTAGACATTTCTTAAATGCTGCCACTACTTCACTCAAGTAGTATTCCAGGTACTGGCCAACTTGAATGACAAAGATCCCTCTCAGATGCCCTCGAAATCTCTTCCCACTTACTTCATATCTAAGCCATTTATTTTTATTCTTCCTTCACAAGGGGAAAGGTTTCTACAGCCCACCCTGTGCATAACCATGTATACCTCAACATTGTCACCTGGTAACCTCCTTAGCACTTGGAATAACAGAATTTGCACCTTCAGTCTCTTAAATGCTCCTTCCCAGCTATCATCCTGGTGAATTTCCAGTGTCCTCTGCAGAGTGAGCACATCCTTCCTGTAGCATGGTGACCAGAACTGCATGCAGTATCAGAATCAGGTTTAATATCTGCGGCATCTGTCATGAAATCTTGCTTTGCGGCAGAAGTGCATTGCAACACTTAGTGATAAGAACATCAAATTATGACAAGAAATATATTTTATAAAAAGTGAATGTAAATAATAGTGCATAAAGACAAGGAACGGTACTAAAGAAATGTTCGCATCTTTATTCTTCATCCAGAAATTTACTCACAAAGGAGAAGAAGCTGTTCCTGAATTGCTGTATGTCTTCAGGCTCCTGCATCTCCTCTTTGATGGTAGCAATGAGGAGAGGGCATGTCCTGGGTTGTAGGGTCCTTAATAGTGGATTCCTCCTGCTCAAGGCATTGCCTTTTGAAGGAGTCCTGGATGCTGGGAAGGCTGGTCCTTTTGTGGAGATGTCTGAGTTTACAACTTTCTGCAACTTTTCTGCAGTGGCCCCTCCACACCAGACAGTGACGCAGCCAGCTAGAATGCTCTCCACGGTACATCTGGTGAACTTTGCGAGTGTCTTTGATGACATACCATTTCAATATAGCTGATTGTCAGTGAGGAGCAGACGTTATTTCTAATCTGCACAGACTGTGCTCTCCCAGTGTGGAAGTCAAAGATCCAATAGCAGAGGGAGATGCAGAGGCCCAGGCTTTGGAGATTTGTGATTCAAACCAGATTTTTAGTACTAAGCTAAGGTGTGACCAACATCATACACAATTTGGATATATCCTCCCTGCTCTTATATTCAATGTCCTGGTGTCGTGATGTAACAGGATAAATAATACATGACTGTGGTAAGAACATTGGAAGATTAAAGACACCACTGAATTATGAACATTCCTAGTATATTCGTATCAATTATTATTAATATACCGTTAATAATAAATGTGCAGCACAGTAGCTTAGCGGTTTGTGTAATGCTCTCACAGTACCACAATCCCAGGTTCAATATTACCACTGTCTGTAAGGAGTTTGTATGTAGTGCCTATGACTGTATGAGTGGGCTAATTGGTCACGTGGGTGTATTTGGGCGGCACGGGCTTGTTGGGACAAAAGGGTTTGTTACCCTGCTGTATATATCTAAAGTTGCTTTTCTTTGATCGATATTGCAAAGTAGATCAGAATGCATACCCTCTACACAACTGAATACATTTCATATGGAATATATAATTACATTAAACATTGAACAGTGAAATTGTCAGACAACAAAAATGGCATTAACTTCATCTTATATAAAATTTTTGGAGTCATCAGCAAAAAACATACAAATGTCTTCTTTAATTATCATATTAGAAATTAATACAGATTTGTTTCTGTGAGAATTAGTTCTTCCATTTGCAATGGTGCTCAGCAGGTTATGAAGCATCTATGGAGAGGAATAATCAGTCGATGCTTCTGGACTGGAAAGGAAGGGGGAATAAGCCAGAATAAGAAGGGGAGGTATACAAGCTGGCAGGTAATATGTGAAAGCAGGTGAGGGGGAAGGTGGGTGGAAGTAGGGATGAAGTAAGAAGCTGGGAGGTGATGGTGGAAAAGGTAAAGGGCTGAAGAAGAAGGAATCTGTTTGGAGAGGACAGTGGACCACAGAAGAAAGGAAAGGATGAGAGGCACCAGAGGAAGGTGATAAGCAGGTGAGAAGAGGGGAACCAAAATGAGAAATGGAAAAAGTGAGAAGAGGCAGGGTGGAGAAATTACCGGAAGTTAGATAAACTGATGTTCATGCCGTCAGGTTGGAGGCTACCCAGTCAGAATATGAATTGTTGCTCCTACAAGCTGGGTGTACATCATTGGGGTTGTAGAGGAGACCATTGGAAAACCAATCCTCACTTACCTCAACATTGAGCTGACTCCACAACCTATAGACTCTCTTTCAAGGACTCTACAACTCATGTTTTCAGTATTGTTTATTTATTTTTAAATATTATTTGAAAAATGTTGTCTTCTTCTGCACATGGGTTATTTGTCAGTCTTTGTCCATGTTTAGTTTTTTAGAAATTCTATTGTATTTCTTTACCGTGAAAACCTACAAGAAAATGGATCTTAAGGTAGTGTATGGTGACAGACAACATCTGCCCTTTCCAAATTATGTCTGCTCTTGGGAAGGACAAACATTCTTTGAAATTTGGACTTTGGATTTTCCCACTGAAAAATTTGCATTGGATTAAAATGTTGGAAATAAATTGATGCACCATCAATAACTCTCGGAGACGTGAGGCGAGAGATGGGCTTTTATTAGCTGGAAGAGAGAGCACTTTTAGCAGCAAGAGACCACCACACAACATCCTGGAGACTGAGGGAGGAGCAGTGCCTCCAATCGCCTTTATACAGGGGTCTGTGGGAGGAGCCACGGTCTGTGGGAGGAGCCACAGGAGCAGTCAGCCGGGGGGGCGTGTCCAGACAGGTATATGTAGTTCACCACATTCACCCCCCCCTTTGTTTTAAAAGAGAGTCCCCATGTGGCGAAGTTTCTTACAAGTATATTTACAGGTTAAGTCTTTCAGGTGGTCGAATCTGTCGCTGCGATCTACGTAGCACCGGTGGTGATTGCACCGGAGACGGTGGTTGTGCTGGTTCCGACCTGACTTGAGGTGTCAGCACATCAGGCGTCAGTGATCCCTCATGCATGTGCGAGGCGCCCGGTATGGGAGTGTCGTGAGGAGTCTGTGTAGGGCTTGGTGTGCGCGGTGTCAGGTGGGTATACACCTCAGTGGGTATAGGGTTCATACATGGCTTCTCCACCCTCAAGATCCATCCCCCACCGCTGTTCGCCAACCTGACCCCCGACTGTAAACCTGTGACAACTAAAAGCAGGAGGTACAGCGCGGGAGACAGTGCATTCATTCAGTCGGAGGTGCAGCGGCTGCTCAGGGAGGGGATCATTGAGCCAAGCACAAGTCCTTGGAGGGCCCAGGTGGTTGTTGTTCGGACCGGGCAGAAAAATAGGATGGTCGTGGACTACAGCCAGACAATCAATAGGTTCACGCAGCTTGACGCGTACCCCCTACCCTGCATCGCGGATATGGTCAATCAGATAGCTCAGTACAAGGTATACTCGACCATAGATCTGAAATCCGCTTACCACCAGCTCCCCATCCGCCTGGAGGACTGCCCCTACACTGTCTTCGAGGCGGGTGGCAGGCTCTATCACTTCCTGCGCGTTCCCTTCGGGGTCACGAATGGTGTCTCTGTCTTCCAGAGGGAAATGGACCAGATGGTGGACCAGTGCCAACTGAAGGCCACATTTCCATATCTGGATAACATCACCATCTGTGGTCACGACTTTCCGGATCACAACACCAACCTCCAACGATTTTTCCAAGTGGCCAAAGCTCTGAACCTTACCGATAACAGGGACAAGTGTGTGTTCAGAACCACCCGACTCGCTATCCTTGGGTATGTCGTGGAGAACAGGGTCATTGGCCCTGATCCCGACTGTATGCGCCCCCTGTTAGAACTCCCTCTTCCCACTACCCTCAGAGCCCTCAAACAGTGCCTGGGCTTCTTTTCCTATTACGCCCAATGGGTCCCTCACTACGCAGACAAGGCCTGCCCCCTGGTCAAGTCCACCGCATTTCCCCTCTCTGCCGAGGCCCGCGCGGCCTTCAGCTGCATTAAAGGGGACATTGCCAAAGCAACGATGCATGCGGTGGATGAGACCATTCCCTTCCAAGTAGAGAGTGACGCCTCTGACTTTGCGCTGGCTGCTACCCTCAATCAGGCAGGCAGGCCAGTAGCATTCTTCTCTCGTACCCTTCAAGGCCCTGAAATTCGGCACTCCGCGGTGGAGAAAGAAGCCCAGGCCATAGTGGAAGCTATTAGGCACTGGAGGCACTATCTCACCGGCAAAAGGTTCACCTTGCTGACCGACCAGCGCTCAGTTGCGTTCATGTTTAGCAACCAACAGTGGGGCGAAATCAAAAATGATAAAATTTTGCGGTGGAGAATAGAACTCTCCACCTACAACTATGATATCCTGTACCTGCCTGGAAGGCTCAATGAGCCCCCTGATGCCCTATCCCGGGGAGCGTGTGCCAGCACACAGCTCGACCAGCTATACGCCCTCCATGCAGATCTTTGCCACCTGGGGGTCACCCGATTTTACCATTTCGTGAAAGCCCGGAACCTGCCGTACTCCCTTGAGGACATCAGGACGATGACCAGGGACTGCCAAGTCTGCACTGAGTGCAAACCGCACTTTTACTGTCCTGAAAAGGCGCAACTTGTCAAGGCCACCCGCCCCTTTGAGCGACTGAGTGTTGACTTTAAGGGCCCCCTTCTCTCCACTGACCACAATGTCTACTTTCTCAACATAATCGACGAGTACTCGCGGTTCCCCTTTGCCATCCCCTGCCCCGATACCACTGCCACATCCGTCATAAAAGCCCTGAGCCAGCTCTTCACTCTGTTCGGATATCCCTGCTATATCCACAGTGATAGAGGGTCCTCCTTTATGAGTGACGAGCTGAGCTGGTACCTGCTAGCTAGGGGCATTGCTACTAGTAGGACCACGAGCTATAATCCCCGGGGAAATGGACAGGTGGAGAGGGAGAATGCCACAGTGTGGAAGGCCACACTTTTAGCCCTTAAGTCAAAGGGGTTGCCGGTCTCTCACTGGCAGGAGGTCCTCCCTGAGGCACTCCACTCTATCCGCTCCCTGTTATGCACATCCACCAATGCCACCCCTCATGAGTGTCTCTTTTCTTTTCCCAGGAAGTCTGCCACTGGGACCACCCTACCGGCTTGGCTGACGTCCCCAGGGCCAGTGCTGCTCCAGAAACATGCGCAGAGCAATAAATACTCCCCGCTGGTCAAGAGGGTTCACCTACTACATGCGAACCCCCAGTATGCCTACGTGGTCTTACCTGATGGGCGGGAGGACACGGTCTCCATCCGCGACCTGGCGCCTGCAGGAGCAGCAGACCACTAACCCGAACACTCCACGGTAACTATGAACCCTGTACCCACCGAGGTGTATACCCACCTGACACCGCGCACACCAAGCCCTACACAGACTCCTCATGACACTCCCATACCGGGTGCCTCGCACACGCATAAGGGATCACTGACGCCTAATGTGCTGACACCTCAAGTCAGACCGGAACCAGCACAACTACCGTCTCCGGTGCAATCACCACCGGCGCTACGTAGATCGCAGCGACAGATCCATCTCACAACATCCTGAAGACTGAGGGAGGAGCAGTGCCTCCAATCGCCTTTATACAGGGGTCTGTGGGAGGAGCCACAGGAGCAGTCAGCAGGGGGGGTGTGTCCAGACAGGTATATGTAGTTCACCACATAAATGTTGCAGAAATGCTGCAGTACACAATAAGAAATACAGTACTGTGCAATATAAAGGCAGATATACAGAGCAGGGGTGCCTATGACTTTTGCACAGTACTGTATTTGTCAATGTGGAGCGGAGTGCAAGTTTATAAATCTGGAGGGAACAAAAGATGTTGGGAATGGTGAGGTGGGAGTGGCACAGGAGGGGAATGGGACAGGTGGCAGAGAAGAAGTGCCAGAGACAGGGAGTGCAGATACAGTCAGCCCAAGACGTCAGACAAAGAGAATTGATTCCAAATAGTTGCTTTATTGATCATAACAGGATGCCTGTCTGCTGCTTTCCAACCCCTCACCTCTCCCTTCCCCTTTTCTCAACCATTACACCCCTCTCTCTGCCCCCTTCCCACTCTCAGTCCACAGCAGAGACACGTATCAGAATCAGGGTTATCATATGTCAAAAAATTTGTTTGCTTTCTGAGGCAGCAGTACTGTGCAAAAGTCTTCGGCACCCTTGATGTACGTATGTGCCTAAGACTTGCCCGGTGCTATATATATTTAAAAAAGTTAAATAATGAATGCAAAATTGGAGCAAAATTTTGAAGACCTATCAAAAACATGAAGACCCTTTAAAACTCCACATAATGACAATCCATGTGGAATTTTATTTTGCTTAATGAAACAGCAAACCACGCCTCTTGTCCCTTCAAACTGTATCAACAAATGTTTGGAACATATAGAGGATGAATTAACTAATTGAAGAATTTTTTCCCATTTCTCAATAGGTATAGTAAACTTAAGTTCCCTTTCCCAATCATTCTTAATTTTATAAGAAACATCTGAACGTATTTTCATAATTATATTGTAAACAGTTATTATTACACCTTTCTGAAAAGGATTTAACTCTAAAATTTTCTCCATAATACCCATAGAATCCAGATTTGGAAAGGTAGGAAGTACAGTATTTTAAAAGTTCCTAATCTGTAAATATCTAAAAAAGTGGGATCTAGGCCAATTATATTTATTAGATAATTGTTCAAAAGACATGAAACAATTATCCAAAAATAAATTGGAAAATCGTAGTATACCTTTAGTCTTCCAAGGTAAATAGGCTTGGTCCATAATAGAAGGATAAAAAAAGAAATTAGATATAATAGGAATTGCTAAAACAAATTGATTCAACCCAAAGAATTATTATTGGGCAATCAATATCCGATATATGAAATGTTGGTTATGAGACTTGGATATATCTTCTAGTCCTCATTGGGTAAATTTGGAAAACTAATTTGTACAAGGGTTTTCATTGGGTTCTATTTTAGGGACTTCACTTCCCTTTGCTTTTTCTAAATTGCATAAACAAATTGACAATCCAATAGTTAAATACACTCTACGCATATGGCCCTTTGTCCCTTCAAACCAGATTGTTCCAGCAACTCCCAACAACCCAGATTAACCCTTACCTAATCACAGGACAATTTACAAGGACCAACAAACCTACCCAGTAAGTCTCTGGAGTGGGTGAAGAAACCAGAGCAGCCAGTGGAAACCTATGCATTCCATGGGGAGGACGTAGAGAGACACCTTACTGACTGCGCCTGAACTGAACTCCGAACTCTGTCATGCTAGCCACTTTGCTACCATGTCGCCCGTTACCGTACCGTACCATTTTCCTGCATTGTAGATTGCAGTGATTCACAAAATTGGAAGGTAGGGAACAGGAGCATGACAGGCTTGAAAGGCAGAATACAGTTGTCGTCAACAGCAAAACGTGTTCATTTTAGTATATGACAAGCCAATTTTATTATTTTAACCAAACCTCAGTTCCAGAGAAGCTGAGGCATTTGTCATAATTTCTCAAGACAACAGAATAACATTAATAGTCAGCTTGGTATTGCTTTACAAATATATAACCTAAACCTTAATTGTGCTCTTGTCCTGGAAATCGAGAGGTGCCATAATTGAGGTGTCTAAGGTTGTCGTAGCCAGGGGTGATAGTGGAGTTAAGCTCCCACTACTTATGAAGTGCTCCAAACAGCATGCAACTGCAACAGCCTTTGACAACCAAGTCCAGCTCTTGGCCTTCACGTGTGGCTTAGCTACTAGACCCGGTGGAACTGTTTCTACTGACAAGAGAAGGGGCAAAGGTGGACCACTGGTGCCTCAAAACCAGTTGCTTCGAGCAGGTGGGGCTCATCAGCCTTGGACAACAGCCCGCCTAGAAGAAGGAAAACTCTGATTTTAAACCTCTGTTGCTTTGTGGCCAGACCCACCCATGGGAAAGCTTTGGGAGTAAACCTCAAGGAAGAAATCTGGAGTCAGGTTCCCTAAGGCAGTTCGATGTTGTTTACAACTTCACTCTGACAACCTCTGCAATGACTCTGGTGCCAAGCTGTATCAGCGCTTGCCCTTCCCTTGGGCTACATCAGTGACGTGGAGAGGGGGAGCCCGCTGCATGGGCAACAGCCAGTTCTTCAAATCTTCCCACCTTTGGCTTGAGACCTGGAGAGGACACAGTCCAGCAGAAGTGCAAACCAATGATACTCTAGGATTGACAGCTGCCTACGATAAGAGAATAAGAGGAATAAATAGTGTGGACAGTCAAAGGCTTTTTTCCAGAGCAGAAATGGCTAATATGAAGGGGCATTACTTTAATCTATTTAGAGGAAAAGATGGGGGTTGGGGATGTCAGAGTTAGGTTTTTTTACAGAGTGGTGGATGCATGCATGGAACACACTGACATGGGTACTGGTGGAGGCAGATACATCAGGGGCATTTAAGGGACATTGAGATATATTAAGGGACTCTTAGATAGCCACACTGATAAAACAACAATGGATGTCTATGTGGTGAACTACATATACCTGTCTGGACACGCCCCCCCCCTCCCCCCCCCCCCCCCGCTGACTGCTCCTGTGGCTCCTCCCACGGACCCCGGTATAAAGGCGATTGGGGCCTGAGCCCTGCCCTCAGTCTCCAGGATGTAGCATGGTGGTCAATTGCTGCTTGTTCTTTCTTCCAGTCAATAAAAGCCGATATCTCGCCTCACGTCTCCGAGAGTTATTGAAGGTGCATCAGGATGTCTATGTGGTATGGGAGGGTCAAATTGATTTTAATAGGTTAAGTGATCATCTCATGAACTGTGCTATAATGTTTTATGTTTTATGATGGTATAATGAACAGGGAAGTTTAGGCAAAATTAGAACAAGATCAGTATCAACTGTTCATGTGGACAGTGAAGGGCAGATGGCACTTTGCTTCAACAGATGAAGGTGCTGCATTTTATTAAGAGAAACCAGGGAAGGACAGTACAGAAAATGGTAGGGCTCCAGCAAGTGTTATGGGAACAGAGAGACCTGGGGTTAGAGAAACATATTTGCCTGCAGGTGGTGGCATATGGATGGATGGGAATATGGATGAAAGAAAAATGGAGGGCTATGTGGAAAGGAAGGGTTTAGATTGATCTTTGAGTAGGTTAAAAGGTCAGCACAACATCAAGGGCTGAATGGTCAATTCTGTGCTATACTGTTTCATGTTTTAAATTGTACAAAGTAATTGTACAAAGAATACTTTAACAATGTCTATTGTTGAACTTAACCTGTTTTGTTTTCAGTCACATAAATATTTTCACTTCACAGAAGTAACCACTCTTTTTGCATGTTTATTGCCTTAGGTTAAAGTACAATTTATGAATTGCACAAAATCTTGGACGACAATTTCATGTCCTGCACTTTCAAGTGTGACTTCGTGACTTTTCTGGTCAGGATCCATATTGTTCTATCATCCGTGTAAGTTTGATATTTCTTGCAACGATGTTCTTTATGCATTTGGATATGTTCATCGAAGATAATTGTCAAATTCTTAGTTGGTTGTAATATAAAGCCAAGATAAGATAGTGGGGAAGGGAAATGTGCACAATCTAGCAGATGATTGGAGAGATCATATCACACCAACTGCATATTCTCCCTCTGTAGACGCTACCTGACTTGACAAGTTCCTCCAGCATTTTGTGTGTGTTACTCCCAGCCTCTGCAGAACCTCTTGTTTTTCTAAAAAAATTGTTGATCTGTAAAGAATATGGAAACTATGGCCACTACACCCAAAAAAAAAGCAATTAAATTGTCATAAGGAATCCACAATAAGTACGGTTAGTTAAAATAACCTAACTGGATAAAAACCATTCTCAGTCTCGTTGCAGTAGTGGGAACACCAAATCTGATTGACATGAGAATTATCCTATCACAATCACTCTGCTTGTTCAATACATTGCATTTCAATACAACTAGATCTTTATAAGAACTTGCTTGTCAGTCTAAATATATTTAGCTGTTTTAAACTTTCCCAATTAAAGTCTCAATTTGAGTTACACACAATTTGAGCTTTGAAAACATCAACCTGGAACAATATTCAGTGAAAATCTGTTGTCCTGCCCAACCTCACTGGCTAAACATCTTTTCAACATTTCTGCTGTTATTTATTGAATTCCTACAACTTGCTACTGCACCCATCATGTAGAATTTTCTATGTCTGATTTTAAGTTCAGGAATGATCTAAATGAAAAAATAAAAGTATTTGCTAGAAATCTAAAATAAAATTATTGGGAAATATTCTGTTGGTCAGGCATCAATGGTATTTTAATTGGACTGAAAGAATAATTGATTGTCACACCAGAGACAGCCAGATCTATTCAGCTGTTCCAACACTGGGAAACTGTTTCTGGATTTTTCCCCACGAAATACATTAACAAAGGTTCTAAAAGAACAAATCTCAAAAGAATTATGACATTCTGTGAAATTTTAGCTATCTGAAGTAAACTTGTTATGAAAGCACTAAAATATCTTACAGTAAATTTCAAAATCACTTTATACCTATGATTGTGTGACTAAATACAACTTCGATGTCATATTGGAGTTCTCAGGTCCCAGGACAGATCATTTTGCACTTTGGTTGTTTTTCAGTCTTTGTCATATAAAAATGTTCACAAATTCCATCATATTTCTTTATTTTCCAGTAGATGCCTGCAAGAAAATGAATCTCAAGGTTATATAATACTTTGATGATAAATTTACTTTGATTGCCACAATAGCTCAATCCTACACAGTCAACAGAGACATGATTCCAGAACAAACTGAGGTTTGCTACTGTCACAAAGCATGAAGCCACTCACTAGCAATGTGACAGAATTTATAGTAATGTTGCTGGAATGACAAAAACTGTACTTAACAAGCCTCCCTTAGGAGCTGTGTCTGTTTATGTAGTGCATGTTGACACAATGAGGTACAATTTGATTGGAGATTCATTAACCTACAGCAAAAGGCATGTTCTAATGTAATTCTTTCATATCACTGATCCTCCTGAGAGGCTCATGTGCAGATGGAGTCATGCCTGTTCAGAAGGCTTGATCTGCCCTGATCAGATTCCATTAAATTCCTTAGGCTAATGATGTCAACAACAACATGTCATCTGTTCAAAAGCACATGGTTATTTTTGTGGGAGAACGCTAACATAAGAATGTCCAATATTACATTATTGATCATAAATGGTTATGTGTGCTGAGAAATCTTGAGAAGGCTTTACAAATGTAAACTTCCCTTGTTGATGCATATATAGATGTACCTTGCCTCAATTTCTCAAATATTAATTGCAGTATTTTGTGTAGAAACACATGGTAAATAAATAAATGAATGTTATTGTTGAATGGTGAAAAAAATATTTTGTTTGTCATTCTCAGAATCAAAATACTGCATTATAAATACTGTTTGGATCCAAATAGAAAACAGCAAACATGAATTGGAAAATGATTGTAACTTATCGAGTGATGAAATTTGTGTTGTTCAGTAATGTCCAGGCAAAGTAAAATACTAATTCATCCTGAAACATATCTTCTGTATTTCAGAATACTTCAATACAGTCACAGAAGTCCTTTAATTTGAAAAATCAAAAACGTCCTTTTTAAAGCCTGATGATTACCCTGCAAGAATTTTACTGTTTGCTCCTGATGAAAAGCATGTTATCTGTACTGATGTCTTCTTTAAGGTTTCATAACCTTCACAAGAATCAGCAAAAAAAATATCAGGTACAATGTAGTCTTCTCTTCCAGATGATTATCTTTAACATATTGTATTCTCAGTTTAGAGTATTAGAGCGCAGAAACAAGCCCATCAGCCTCTTTAGTCCATGCTGAACTATTGTTCTGCCAAGTCGGTGGGTCATAGCCCTCCAAAATTCTCCAATCTATGTATATATTCTAACCACTCTTAACCAATATTCATTCGTTTCACTGGCAACTTGATCTTCACTCTCCCACCCTCTGAGTGAAGAAGATCCCCCTCAGGTTTTGCTAAATACCCTACTTGCATTTTCAAATCCCCCTCATTCTCCTATGTTCCAGGGAATAAAATCCTAACCTATTCAGCCTTTCCCCATAACTTAGCTCTCAACTTCCTTCAGCATCCCTGTAGATTTTCTCTATACTTTTTCAATCTTGTTGATACATTATTGGTAGTAAAGTGACCAGAACATCGCACAGTACTCCACATTAGGCCTCCGCAATGTCTTACACAACTTATAATGTCCATGTGGACAATATCCATGGCTTTCCTTCATTACATTTCATGGCAATCTCCTCAAATAACACTATAATTAGTTTAGACACACAAAATGCTGGTGGAACACAGCAGGCCAGACAGCATCTATAGGAAGAAGCACTGTCGACGTTTCGGGCTGAGACCCTTCGTTGGGACTAACTGAAAGAAAAGATAGTAAGAGATTTGAAAGTAGGACAGGGAGGGGGAAATGCAAAATGATAGGAGAAGACTGGAGGGGGTGGGGTGCAATGGGACAGAAACACTGTGGATTCAACAGTAACCGCGGGCAGTGGGTCCTGACCTGAGCTTCCCCGGGTCCTGACCTGAGCTTCCCCAGGTCCTGAAGTCCACCCGCATTGAGACAGGTTAAATGGGACAAGTGGGGGCGGTGCTGACTGGAAAAGGGCGGGGGGTCAGGGTGAATCTTGCTAAGAAAAATTTAAGCCAAATACAAAGTTGCACACTCAACACAGTGTTAATGGCAGCAACTTAAAATGGCACGATGGCGTCATGATCCGATTTAAAATGGCAGACAGTGTTGTGATCCGACTTAAAATGGCGGACGGCATTCTCCTTCCTCCGTTCGTAAGTACGAGTTGTTCGTAAATCGGACGTTCGCAAATTGGGGACTGCCTGTAGTGCAAAAATATGAATTAAAAACTAGTGAGGTAGTGTTATGTTCCTGAATCATGAAGTGTATGCCTTCAGGCTCCTGTACCTCTTCCCTGATGCTAGCAAAGAGAAGAGGGCATATCCTGGGTGATGGGGGTCATTGATGATGGATGCTCCTTGAAAATGTCTTCGTTGCTATGGAGGCTCGTGCCCACGATCGAGCTAACTGAGTTCACAACTTTCTGCAGCTCCACTCAATCCTGAGTTAGCCCTCCACCTCACCATACAGTAATGCAGCTATTTATAAAGTTCTGAACACCTTAATAATTTGCAAGAGCCTTTGGTGACATACCAGATCTCCTCAAACATCTAATGATACATAGCTGCTGGTGAGCCTGCTTTGAAATTACATCGAAATGTTGAGCCCAGGACAAACCCTCAGAGATGTTGACACCCAGGAACTTGAAACTGCTCACCCTTTCCACTGCTGATTCTTCTAAGAGTTTCATTGTCTTACCCTTGTCTATTTAGAAATTATGTCCATTCTAATACAGAGTGTCCTTATTGAAGTTTATTTGTCGAAAATGTATAAAGTGGAGAGCAAATAATATTCATGTTTGCAAATTCAAATTAAGAGAAATTAAACAAATCACTGCAAATACCAACCAGCAGAGGTCATAAGAATCTCAACTCTATTGCACTCCAAATATAGTTACTTTTCTAAAAAAAACAGTCATAAAATGTTGGAGGGAATCAGCAAGTCAGGCAGCATCTCTGGAAGGGAATAAACAGTGGATATTTTTGGGTGTAGACCATCATCAGGACTGAAAAGGAAGGAGGCAGAAGCCAGAATAGGAAGCTGGAGGGTGGGGAAGGAACACAATTCAGCAGCTGATCACTGAGACGGAATTGACTTTATTTCACATACATGATAAGTAAAAATCTTTACGTCTCCATCTAAATGTGCAATGTGCAATCATAGTGATTTATAATCATTTATAATAAATAGAACAGTCAATGTAATACACAGTACACTCAAATTAGCATGAGTTCATCAGTCTGATGGCCTGGTGGAAGAAGCATTCCTGGAGTCTATTGGTCCTGGCTTTTATGCTGCCGTACCATTTCCTGGATGATCGCAGCTGGAATAGATTGTGGTTGGGATGACTCGAGTTCCCAATGATCCTACGGGCCCTTTTTACACACCTGTCCTTGTAAATATCATATCACACTGACTGTTTATTCCTCTCCATAGATACTGTCTGATTTGCTGCGCTTCTCCAGCATTTTGTGTGTATTGCTCAAGACTTCCAACATTTGCTGAATCTCTTGTGATTCCAATTTTTAAAAAAATCTGTTTATCTGGATGGAAATAACACAACTATAGTAAACTGACTGAAACTCCAGTAGGAGATTCAAACTCACCCTCATGGAAATTTCAGGTTCACTGGGGAGGGGGGCTTATTAAATTTTCTATTTTAAAATCTTTTTATTAATTATTATTGAAGTTAACAAAAAAGATACATTAAGTCAATATGTCATTATATACAATAAAGAATTAAATTAGCAAATAACCAATTAACAAAGCTAAACAATATATCAATAATAATAAGAGAAAATAAAGTGTGAAGAATATTTATTTTTTGAAAGAAAAAGAAGGAAAAAAAAAGAACCCCTACTAACTGAAAAAAACAAACAAAAAAAACCATTGGGAGCACAACCCCAGAGCTATACATCATACAAGCTTCAACAGGAAAAATAATCAATCTGCCAACTCAAATCCACTTTAAAAAAATTGGAAGGAAACCATATTAATTAACTCAAATCAAATGATAGTAGCAGGCGAATGAACCCCACCTTTTCTCAAAATCAAATCGAGGATCGAAAGTTCGACTTCTGATTTTCTCCAAACTAAGACATAACATCACCTGAGAGAACCATTGTATCAAAGTAGGAGCAGAAACTACACAACTACCCTTCAGTTAAGATTAAGCAAGATTGGGAGAGAGAGCTTAACATGACGCTGATAACAGAAGATTGGTTGCGGATCTTGATGTTGGTTAACTCTTCTTTGATCTGTGCCAATCACTCTTTAATTCAATTTTAAATTGTACATCGTTACTATTGGACAAAGGAGAGACTGTCTAAAATGTTTTCTAATGTTGATAGTCAGTGTGACAGATGTAAAACCGAGATAGCTACATTGACACATATGTTTTGGTCGTGTTCTGTACTGAAACATTTTTGGAAGTCTATTTTCTCTACAATTTCTAAAGTTTTAAAAATTAATTTACAACCTAATAAATTGACAGTTTTATTTGGTATAGTCCCTCAATATATTCATGGTATTTCTCCATCAGACCAACATGTAATTGCATTTGTTACATTATTGCCCAGAAGGGCTATTTTGTTGAAATAGGCTTATTAAATTTTAAGTGGAAGATTCTAACCATGACAATTCTCTTCATTATTTATTATCCATCTCAACCCCATTCTCTTGTCTTCTCCCAGTGACCTTTGATACCCTGACTAATCAAGAACCTATCAACCTTAACTTTAAATAGACCCAATGACTTGGCCTCCACAGACATTTGTGACAAACTTACTACTCTCTGGCTAAAGAAATTCCACTTCTCTGTTCGAAATGGATGTCCTTCTATTCTGAGGCAATGCTCTCTCATCCTCGGCACCCCTACAATAGAAATTATTTTCTGCACTCTATCTAGGCCTTTCAATGTTTGTTAGATTTCATTGAGATCCTCTCTCCTTCTCCTAAGCTCCACAAGTACAGCCCTAGAGACATCAAATGCTCCACATATGTTGACTACTTCATTCCTGTATCATTCTCATGACCTTCCTCTGGACCCTATCCAATGCCAGCACATCTTTGCCTGCTCACAGTTCTCCAAGTGTGATCTGAAGAATGCCTCATAAAAGCTCAGCTTTGCTTTTGTACCCTAGCTCTCTCAAAATGAATGCAACATTGCATTTGCCTTCCTTATCACCAACTCAGCCTGTAAGTTAACCTTTAAGGAATCTTGAATTTAGAAAGAAAGTCAGACACCTAAAAGGCAGAAATAGACAATTCAGACCATGGCTTGTGCTTGTCAGTTCTTGGTTTTGATATGATGTCCAGTAAAGACAGTAATGCATAAAGTGCCGTTAGTGCAAGTATTTGAGTCCTTGTGTGTGCTCACAGTTTCAGTCGTTGTTCTGTGGGAGTGGTGTGATGGAGGCCAATATCACAGGCAAAGTCAGAAATTTGTTGAATTGGCAGCAGCAGTATAATGCAATACACAATAATAGAAAACACAACCATGAATTACAGTAAGCATATACTGTAACAAGCAGTGAAGTAGTGTAGATAGGTCCAGTGCCCATTCTCTTTGATGATATCCTATATAATACGAAAAGCTAGTCCCATGATGGAGCAGAGCAAGTTTACAAATCTCTGCAGCTTATTTTGATCCTGTGCCGTACAGATGGTGAGAATGCAACTGTTGAAATTTAAGAGCGTTTTAGGTGACGTGCCATACCTCCTCAAACTCAGAATGAAATACAGCCGCTGTCAAGCTTTCTTTGCAACTGCATCGATACGTAGGCCCAGGTTAGATCTTCAGAGATATTGACAGCCAGGAACTTGAAACTGTTCACTCTTTCCACTTCTATGTGGACTCGTGTGTGTTCCCTCATCTTGCCTTTTCTGAAGACCACAATCAGTTCTTTGGCCTTAATGACATTGAGTGCAAGGTTGTTGCTGCAACCCCAGTCAATTAGTTGATATATCTTGCTCCTATATAGCTGAGGTGTAAAAATATGCAGTAAACAGCGGTGGATATTCTTGATTCCAAATACTATTTCAAGAGTTTCTTTCTTGATATGTATATAATTCTGTTACATTTGTAGGACTTTAAGTTCAAATTCATTAAACCATATCCACGAATACAGTCAAATGAAACAAGATTTACACATACAGTGTCTGTAAAATGTATTCGCCCCCTTTAGAAGATTTCATGTTTTATTGTTTTACACCATTGAATCACAGTGGATTTAATTTGGCTTTTTTTTTTACATTAATCAATAGAAAAAGACTTTTCTGCGTCAAAGTGAAAACAGATTTCCACAAAGTAATCTAAATTAATTACAAATATGAAGCATAACATAATTGATTGCATAAGTATTCACTCCCTTTAATATGATACACCAAATCATCACTAGTGCAGTGCTTTTAGAACTCACACACTTAGTTAAATGGAGATCTGTTTTTGGAAGCCTGTGTGCATCAAAGATGTTTCAATTGATTTGTAGTAAAAAAAAACACCTGTATCTGGAAGGTCCAACTGCTGGTGAGTCAGTATCCTGGCAAAAACTACATTATGAAGCCAAAAGAACACTCCAAGCAACTCCACAAAAAAGTTAATCAAAAGCACAAGTCAGGAGATGGCTACAAGAAAATTTTCAGGTCACTGAATATCCCTTGGAGTATAGTTAAAACAGTCAAAAAGAAATGGGAAGAATATGGCACAGCTGTAAATCTGCCTAGAGTGGGCCATCCTCAAAACTGAATGATCATGCAAGAAGGAGTCTAGTGAGAGAAGCCATGACAACTTTAAAGGAGTTACAAGCTTCAGTAGCTGAAAGCCACTGTTGAATAAAGCTCACATGAAATCTCAGCTAGAGTTTGCCAGAAGGCCTGTGGGAGACTCTGAAGTCAGTTGGAAGGAGGTTCTATGGTCTGAAGAAACCAAAGCTGAGCTTCTGGGCCGTCAGACTAAACACTATGTTTGACAAAAGCCAAACACCACACATCATCAAAAACACACCATCCCTACCATGGAGCATGCTTTGGGGATGCTTCACTGCAGCAGGCTCTGGATGACTTGTGAAGGTAAAGGGTTAAAGGAATGCAGCAAAATACTGGGAAATCCTGGAGGAAAACCTGATGCAGTCTGTAAGAGAATTGCAACTTGGGAGAAGATTTATTTCCCAGCAAGACAATGATCCCACACATAAAGACAAAGCTGCACAGGAATGGCTTAAAAACAACAATTAATATCCTGGAGTGGCCAAGTCAGAGTCGAGGCCTCAATCCATTTGAGAATTTGTGGCTGGACTTGAAAATGGCTGTTCACTTATGATCCCCATGCAATCTGACATAGTTTGAGCATTTTTGTAAAGAAGGAAGTACTCATTTCTGGTTGCCTCACTACAGGAAGGATGTGGAAATCATAGAAAAGGTTCAGAGGAGATTTACAAGGATGTTTCCTGGATTGAGAAGCATGCCTTGTAAGAATAGGTTGAGTGAACTCGTCCTTTTCTCCTTGGAGTGACGGAGGATGAGAGGTGACCTGATAGAGGAGTATGAGATGAGGAGGGGCACTGATCGTGTGGATAGCCAGAGGCTTTTTCCCAGGGCTGAAATGGCTCGCACAAGAGGGCACAGTTTTAAGGTGCTTGGAAGCAGGTACAGAGGAAATGTCAGGGGTAAATTTTTTATGCAGAGAGTTGTGAGTGTGTGGAATAGACTGCCGGTGATGGTGGTGGAGGCGGATATGATAGGGTCTTTGAAGAGTCTCCTGGATAGGTACATAGAGCTTAGAAAAATAGAGGGCTATGGGTAGAGCTATGGGTAACCCTAGGTAATTTCTAAGGTAAGGACATATTCGGCACAGCTTTGTGGGCCAAATGGCCTGTATTGTGCTGTAGGTTTTCTATGTTTTTAATAACGAGGAAAAATTTTATTGTCCAGATGTGCAAAGCTGCTAGAGACCTATCCATTCAGACTCAAGGCTATAACTGCTGCCAAAGGTGCATCTACTAAATACTAACTTGAAGGGGCTGAATACATTTCAATTAATTATTTCATCTATTATATATTTGTAATTAATTTAGATTACTTTGTAGAGATCTGTTCTCATTTTGGCATGAAAGAGTCTTTTTTGTTGATCAGTGTCAAAAAAAAGACAAATTAAATCTACTGCAATTCAATGTTGTAAAACAATAAAACATGAAAACTTCCAAGGGAGGTGAAAACTTTTTATAGGGTCTATATATAGACCAAGTCCCTATATGTCATGTCCTGTAGACTAATGATGCATTGGTGCAGCAGTCCTCAGCACGCACTAATGCAGCCACAGAAAAATGCAATTCAAGTCCATGCAACAACCAAGTCCTGCAGCTACCCTGCTGTCAATCTCACCAATGAACCATAGAACACAGAACACTGTGCATTGCAGTACCATAATGCCCTTTAGCTCATGCTGTGTTCTAGTTCTAACTAGTTCCAGTTTCACATAACTTCAGTGAAGAAAGTCTGCTTGCATTTACCCTATCTATACACCTCATAATTTTGTATACCCCTATCAATTCCCCCCTCATTTTCCTAAACTCCAGAGAATATAGTTCTTAGCTATTCAACCTTTCCCTATAACTGAGCAAATACTGGAGGGCAACACTAAGAGGAGAGGCCAGCTGCTATTCCAGCACAGACTCCAGCTCTCCCCCACGTTGGCTCCAGTATCTCCTTCTCCGGTCGCTGCAACATGTGACCGCATGACATGAGGACCTGGTCCATGGAACAACCGAGACTGGCAGCTTTCTTGCCATCAGTCTCACCAATAAACTACTGGACAAAGAACACAGAGCGTTACAGGACCATAGATACCTGTCGGCTCACAGTGTGTTCTAGTTTTATGTAACATCAGTGGAAAACGCCTGCTTGCTTTTGCCCTATCTATACACCCCATAATATTGAAAACCTCTATCAAATTGTGCCTCATTCTTCTAAACTCCACAGAATAAAGACTTCACCTATTCAACCTTTTCCTATAACTTGGGTTCTCAGGTTCCAGAAACATGTAATTTTTCTCTGTACTCTTTCTATCTTTTTGGTATGTTTCTATAGATAAAGGAAGTGGGGCAAAGTTAAGATGGTGCTAAATGGCGACTCCTTTGCTTGCATCTTTGGAAACAGCTTTATTTCTATCTTTGATACTTCTTTTTTATCTTTTCAGGCTGGGGAGGGTCCGTTTAAAGACCCCAATCTGTTACACTCTGGCTTTGGTTCTTTGTGGGAATGGGACTCCTGGCCGGCCGCTTTTTGATATCCCACGGACACAGCCTGGAAGATGAGCATGCCCTCAGGGTTTTGGGATTTCGCGGCACTGGGGATGTGCTGACTCTAGGCTGGTGCCGCTGACTGAAGTGCAGCGGGGAGAGCACGGAACATTGAGAGCAGCGGGTTAGCTTCTGGGTGTTGTGTGCCTGGAGAGCTGCACCTTCTTTTAAGAGACTTTTGGACAGGTACATGGAACTTAGAGAAATAGAGGGCTATATGTAAGCCTAGTAATTTCTAAGGTAGGGACATGTTCAGTACAACTTTGTGGGCCGAAGGGCCTGTATTGTGCTGTAGGTTTTCTATGTTTCTATATAAAAAGCAACGCAACTGACTTTTAACATCGTATATCAGCGAATTGTTTGCTATGTTTCCACTCTCACTTTGATACGGAGACATCTCTCTTTCCCTTATTAGGGAAAGAGAGAGAGCCTTTGGTATGTCGAATTACCAGGTGAATGAGTAGTCTTCGGGGGTACTGCAAGTCTGTATCTTTATTGATGCTTTGCTGCACACTTAAGTGCTCAGTGGAGGGTGCTGATGCTTTTTTGCTGGTGCGGGTGGGGGGTTCATTGCCTTCCTGTTGTTTGTGTGTGTGAGGGGGACTGAGGGGAGCTTTGGGGATTCTAATATTTTAACTGTCATTCATTCTTTGGGGCACTCCTCTGTTTTCGTGGATGTTTGAGAAGAAAAGGAATTTCAGGATATATACTGTATACGTTTCTCTGACATTAAATGCGCCTATTGAAGGGAGGTGACCAGAATTCCGTAAATGCTCAAATTTGGTCTCACCAATGTAGAACATAGAACTTAGAACAATATCACACAGGAACAGGCCATTAGCACACAATGTTGTGCCAAACCAGCTAAAAAGTAAATCAAAATGCTAATCCCTCCCTTCCACATAATGCCCATATCCATCCATCTTCCTTACACATATGCGCCTATTCAAACATCTCTTAAAAGCCTCTAATATATTTGTCTCTCTACCGCTATATCAGGCAGTGTATTCACCACTCTCAGAGTAAAAAGATTACCTTTCGCTTCACCCCAGAACCTACTCAGCCTTTGCCATTCCAGAGAAACCAGCCTAAGTTTATCCGGCCTCTTATGATCGCACATGATCTCGAATTCAGGCAGCATCCTTGTAAACCTTTTCTGCATTCTCACCAAAAGCTCAATATCCTTCCTATAGCTGGGCAACCAGAACTGGACCAGTACTCCAGTTGCGGCCTAACCAGAGTTTTATAATGTTGCAATATAACGTCTTGACTTTTGAACTCGACTAATAAAAGCAAGCATTCCATTAGCCTTCTTAACCACCTTATTGACCTGTGTAGCCACTTTTATGGAGCTATGAACTTGGATCCCAAGATCACTTTACTCAGCAGTGCGGTTAGTGATCTTTCCCTTCACAGTATACTGTCCCCTTGCATTTGCCCTACCAAGGTGCAACACCTCATATTTATTGGGGTTAAACTCAATCTGCCATTTCTCAGCCCATACCTGGAACTGATCAATATTGCATTGTATTCTTTGGCAGTCTTCTACACTATCTACAACATCACTAATCATCGGCAAACTTACTAATTCCCTATCTACATTTCCATCCAATCGTTTATGTACATCACAAATAGCAGAGGTCACAGCACAGATTCCTGCAGAGCTCCATTAATGATAGGCCTCCAGCTTGAATAAGTCACTTTAACCACTATACTCTGCCTTAAATGCGCAAACTGGTTTTGAAACCAAACAGCCAATTTGCTGTAGACACCACACATCTTAATCTTATGGATGAGCCTCCCATGAGGGACTTTGTCAAATGCCTTACTAAAATCCATGCAGACCACATCCACAGCTCTCATCAATCGCTCTGACCTTGTCCAATAACTCAATCAAGTTGGTAAGATATGGCCTGCCCCTCACAAAGTTGTGTTGCTCTCCCTGATTAGGCCATAGGTTTCCAAATGCTCATATCTCCTATCCCTAAAGATTTTCTCAGCACTTTTCCTGCAACTGATGTGAGATTCACTGGTTTATAGTTCCCAGGATTTTCCCTCATTCCCTTCTTAAATAGAGGTACAACATTAGCCACTCACCAGTCCTCTGGGACCTCTCCTGTACCTAGAGATATTGGCCAAGGGCCCAGCGATCTTGTCTTTTGCTTCCTTCAGTAATCTGGGTTAAATTCTATCAGGACCTGGGGATTTACCCACCTTAATACTTATTCAGAGGCTTTTGCTCCTCCTTGACCTCTAAACACCCTAACATACAGAATTTAAACACTCAGCACTGATCTCCTGGTCCTGCATATCCTTTGCCTTGATAAATACTGAAGCAAAGTACTTAGTAAGTATCTGACCCACATTCTCTGCATCCAAGCAGCTGTTCCCCTTTATCCTTGAATGGTCCCACCCTTTCCTTAGTTCTCCTCTTTCTCTTGGGATTCACCTAAATCCTTCTTGCCAAGGACTTTTCATGACCCTTTCTGGCTTTTCTAATTCCATCATTTTTAACTCCCTTTCTAGCTTCTTTATACTCCTCATGTGCTTTGTTTGATCCTAACTTCCAAACCTTCACATACTTTTCTTTTTTCCTTCCTGACTAAATTCAACACCATCTTGTATGAAAAAGCATTCAAAAAGTAATAGGAATGGCCCAGTCCATCTACTATACACTCCGCTGTCATTTTATTAGATACCCCTGTGCACCTGCTTGTTAAATCAGCCAATCACGTGGCAGCAACTCAATACATAGAAGCACACAGACGTGGTCAAGAGGTTCAGTTGTTTTTCAGATCATATGTTAGACTGGGAAAGAAATGTGATCTAGTGACTTTGACCAAGGAATGATTTTTGCTGCCAGGCAGGGTGGTTTAAATATGTCAGAAACTGCTGATCTGGGATTTTCATGCAAAACAGTCTTGAGAGTTTACAGAAAATGGTGTGAGAAACAGAAACACCCAGTGAGAAACAGTTCTGTGAGGAAAAAGGCCTTGTTAAAGAGAGAGCTTAAAGGGGATAGGTTCAAGCTGACAGGAGGGCGACGTTGACTCAAATAACCACATATAACCATATAACAATTACAGCACGGAAACAGGCCATCTCAGCTCTTCTAGTCCGTGCTGACGCTTACACTCACCCAGTCCCACTGACCCGCACTCAGCCCATAACCCTCCATTCCTTTCCGGTCCATATACCTATCCAATTTTACTTTAAATGACAATACCGAATCTGCCTCTACCACTTCAACTGGAAGCTCGTCCCACACAGCTACCACTCTCTGAGTAAGGACATTCCCCCTCGTGTTACCCTTAAACTTTTGCCCCCTAACTCTCAAATCATGTCCACTTGTTTGAATCTTCCCTACTCTCAATGGAAAAAGCCTATCCGTGTCAACTCGATCTATCCCCCTCATTATTTTAAATACCTCTATCAAGTCCCCCCTCAACCTTCTACGCTCCAAAGAATAAAGACCTAACTTGTTCAGCCTTTCCCTGTAACTTAGGTGCTGAACTATTGCAATGAGTGGTGTAAAGAAAGGAATCTCTGAATGCATAACACTTTGCAAATTGAAATGGATGGGCTACAGCAAAAAAATACCTTTTTTTGTTTTTGTTTAGATGATGCAATTTTCTTCACACTCACCTTCATTTCTGACTGCAACTCAGTTGTGACTTAGTCTGCGCTCTCCATTGAAACAATGATTTCCACTTCTTGTTTCAAAGTAAGTTGCGCTTCAGTTAGGAGGCATTTTTGAATGCTTTCTTTTAAGATTCCACAAACTAAACAATCTCTCAGTGTATCATTAATTTCATTATCAAATTGACAATGCTCAGACAATCTCTTCAATTTAGCTACATTTGCTGAAATGATCGCCCCTTCTTTTTGATTCTACTTATGAAACCTAAACCATTCAGCAATCAACAATGGCTTTGGTTTCAAGTGTTCCTGCATCACTTTTGCAATATCAGGAAAGCTAACTTCTGCAGCCTATTGTCTCTGCCTGTTCCTACCCTACTGAACTTGTGTTCTCCAATTTCAATTGCATTTTATATCCCATGGTTCAGTCCCTTCCCACCTACATCCATAACACTTCTCATGGCCTTGATCTTCTCAGTAATTTCAAATTCCCTGGCTCTGACTGCCTTATCTTCTCCATGGATCTTCAGTCCTTATGCTCGCTATGCCTCACCTGGAAGGCTTCAAAGAATTCAACTTTTTTCCCCACAGCAGAACCAACCAATGCCCCACCACCACCACCCTCCTCCATCTGGGAGAACTGGTCCTCACCCTGAACAACTTTTCCTTTGACTCATCCCACTTTTTCCAGACCTGAGGGTAGGCATGGGAACTCACATAGGCCCAAGCTATGCCAGCCTCTTCATTGGCTATATAGAACAGTCATCTTTTCATTTTAAGAATCTTTTTATTGATACATATTCTTCTACAACTATAGAGTAATACAAAACTTCAACAAATTGAAATGTATAAAATTAATAAAGCTGAAGAAAAAACTAATCATAATATATAAAAATGAAAAAAAAATTATATAGTAAAAAGGAAAAAAAAGAACTCCCATCTAACTAAGAAAAAAACCCATTAACTACAAAAAAATACCCCATTAGGAATCAACCCCCGGAAGCAATACTTTTAGCCATCATCTAGATATATATAAAAAAAGTCAACAACCGCCAATCCACATTTTTAAAAAAAAGATAATAAAATTGGAAGGACACCATACTATTCAAATTAAATAGTAATGATTGGAAAAAGAACCCCATCTTCTCTCAAAATCAAATCGAGGTTCAAGAGTTCTACTTCTAATTTTTTCCAAACTGAGACATAATATTACTTGAGAAAACCATTCAATTAATGTAGGGATTTTAATAAAATAGCCCTTCTTGCCAACAATGTAACAAATGTAATTACATGTTGATCTGAAGATGAAATATCCTGAATATGTTGCTGAACTATTCCAAATAGAACAGTTAGGCTATTAGGTTGTAAATTAATTTTCAAAGCTTTAGAGATTGTAGAAAATAAAGATTTCCAAAACAGTTTTAATGACGAACATGACCAAAACATATGTGACAAAGTAGCTACTTCAGTTTTACATCTATCACAGTGATTATCTACACTAGGACATATTTTAGATAGTCTTTCCTTTGTTAAATAATAATGATGGACAATTTTAAATTGAATTAAACAGTGATAGGCACATATAGAAGAATTTATGTTTTTCAAAATTCAAACCCAATCTTCATTCACAAAGTTTCATATTAAGTTCGCTCTCCCAATCTTGTTTAATCATTAGTGATAGGTTCTCTTTTTGTAACAAAAGTAAATTATAAATTCTACTAATGGAACCTTTCACTAAGGGATTCAATTTCAAAATGGTATCCAACAAATCAGATTCTTGTAAATATGGAAACTTAGGTAAATATTGTTGTAAAAAAATGTCTAATGTGAAAATATTGCAAAAGATGTGTATGAAAGAGAGAGTATTTGTTAATTAACTCTTCAAAAGTCATCAATCGACCATCACGGAATAAATCTGTAAAAAAAAAACGGATCCCTTTACTTTTCCATAGGAAAAAAATGGGGTCGATTATTGAAGGTTTAAATGAAAAGTTTCGATATATAAAACAAGACAACTTAAATTGTTTAAAATTTAAAAAATTATGAAAATGAATCCAAATCCGTAAAGATTGTTTAATAACCAGGTAAAACTTTAAATTTGGAATTTTAGAGAGCTGTAAAGGTAATGGAGCTCCTAATATTGAAATTAAATAAAATTGTTTAACAGCTCTTAATTCCAAATCAACCGAAAGTGATTTTTGGTTCTTATCGAGCCAGTATAACCAAAAACATAATTGTCTAATATTCACAGCCCAATAATACAGTCTCAAATTAGGAAGTGTAAGTCCACCATCTTTTTTGGGGTTTTGTAAATGGCACTTGTTGATTCTTGGTCTCTTATTCTTCTAAATAAAGGAAGAAATAAGAGAGTCAATTTGATCAAAAAAATTTTTAGTTATAAAGATAGGCATCTTTTGGAAAATATATAAAAATCTAGGTAAAATCATCATTTTAACAGCATGGATATGACCTATTAAAGAAAGTGTAAGTGGATTCCATCTAGAAAATAGTAATTTCATGGAGTCTACTAGAGGAACTATATTAGCTTTATAAAGACCTTTATATTTTTTAGTAATTATAATACCTAAATATCTAAATGTATTAACAATTTTAAAAGGAATATCATTATATGTACTAACAGGAGTATTTAATGGAAACAATTCACTTCTATTCAAATTAAGTTTATATCCTGAAAATTTTCCAAAATCTTTGTTTCCAAAAGATTAGGAATTGATTCCTGAAGATTCGAAATAAAAATTAAAAGATCATCTGCATAAAGAGAAATCGTATGTATGGTTCCATTTATAGAAATACCATGAATGTTTTTGGCCTCCCGTAATGTTATACCTAAAGGTTCCAATACAAGATTAAATAATAAAGGGCTTAATGGACATTCCTGTCTAGTACCATGAGAAAGTGAAAAGAAAGAAGACCTGTAATTGTTAGCAACGACCGTGGCAATAGGGTTCTTATAAATGATTTGAATCCATCTATTAAAATTATTACCAAAACCAAATTTTTCTAATACTTTGAACAAGTATGTCCACTCAACTCTATCGAATGCCTTTTCTGCATCAAGAAAGATAACACATTGAGCTTGTTTAGATAATGGTGAATAAATAATGTTCATCAATCTCCGAACATTAGAGAAAGAGTAACGGCCTTTAATAAAGCCCGTTTGATCCATAGAGATGATTTTAATTAAAATATTTTCCAAGCGGTTAGCCATTATTTTAGAGAGAATTTTTGCATTCACATTTAATAGTGAAATAGGTCTATACGATGAGCATTCAACAGGGTCTTTATCTTTTTTAAGAATTAAGGAAATAGATGCTTCATAAAAAGAAGGTAAATTACCCTTCTCAAAGGATTCATGAAACAGTTCCAAAAGATACTGAGAAAGTAATCTTTCAAACTTTTTGAAAAATCCCACCAAATAACCATCAAGTCCGGGAGCTTTACCCGATTGCATTGATGAAATAGCTTTCTGAATGTCATGCTTGGTATTTGGAGCATCAAGCACCTGTTGATCTTCATCAGAAATTTGTGGAAATTTAATCTTATGTAAAAAGCTTTAATTTTGGAGGAATCTGCAGGAAATTGAGATCTATAAAGATCAGAGTAAAAATTTTGAAAAGTATTATTAATATCCTCATAGTTACTTACTGTATCTCCATTGTTTTTACGAATCTTTAAAATTTGTCTTTTAGCTCTGACTTCTCTTAGTTGGGAAGCTAAGAGCTTATTATTTTTATCCCCAGAAATATAAAATTACCTTTTCAATTTAAGCAAATATCCCTCAATAGGATATGTTAGTAATAAGCTATACTGTGATTGTAGTTCTACTCTTCTTTTAATTGAAACAACATTTGGAGAGATTGCATTAATGTTATCTAATTCTTTAATTTGTTTAGAAATTTTATCTAATTCCGTTCTTGTTTGTTTCTTCAATTTAGCTGTATACGATATAATTTGACCACGTAGATAAGCTTTTAATGTATTCCAAATTACTAACTTTGAGACGTTTCCTATATTATTAAAGAGAAAGAACTCTTTTATCTGAGTTTCAATAAACTCGACAAATTCAACACTTTGTAATAAATGTTCTGGAAAATGCCAAAATGGTCTGGTAGAAACAACATCTTTCAATTCAAATATTAAATTTAAAGGAGCATGATCAGAGATAGCAATCGCATCATACTCACATTTCTGAACATTGCATAAAAGTCGAGGGTCGACTATAAAATAGTCAATTCTCGAATATTTATTATGAACTGTGAGAAAAAAGAATATTCTCTATCACTAGGATGCATATGCCTCCAGATCTCAATTAAACCATAATCATTTAAAAAATAATTAATAAGTGATGCAGAATGGTTAGGAAGTTGATATTTGGATGATGACTTATCCATTAAAGGACTTAAGCAAGTATTAAAATCAGCACCCATTAATAACATATATTCATTTAAATCAGGTAATAGAGCAAAAATGGCTTTAAAAAATGAGGAATCATCAACATTTGGTCCATAAATATTAACCAAAACCATTTTCTTATTACAAATTATTCCTTTAACAATTAAAAATCTACCATTAATATCAGCTATAATATCTTCCTGATTAAAAAGAATATTAGAATCGATTAAAATAGAGACACCTCTAGTTTTGCTCTGGGAATTTGCATGAAATAGAGGGCCCTTCCAAAATTTAAAAAGTTAATTTTTAATCACAATCTGATATGCGTCTCTTGAACAAAAATTATATCAGACTGGCATCGATTATAACTTTAAATGTTTTCTTACGCTTAATAGGGTGATTCCAACCGTGAACATTCCAAGTTAAAGCATTTAACTGTTTAGATGTTATCATGAAACTTTGTATCTAAAAAAAGTGGTTTGACACAGGTCAGGATAAAGTGATCGAAAATAGCAGAGATGAACAACAATAAAAATAATTAACGTATTCTCCGGGATTCCATAATGGGGATAAAAAAAGAAAAAAAAACAACTAAACTACAAAGCCCAGAAATAAGTCAATGTTAATCAATGCAAGCCCCAAGAAAAGCATAGACGCGAATTCAACTCCGCCTAGCTGAATAATAAAAAAAATAACAAAAAAAGTCATCTCTATCTCCCTCTACTGAGTACAAATCTCATTACAGTCAGCATATATCGCAGTATAATTAACTTGGAAGGATAGTGTTTTTCTTGTAAAACCAAAAGACCTTCAATTTGAAAGTAACCTTCATAATATTAGAAAAGGGAAGAAAAACACATCCAAAACAATTTTTGAAATATTTGCACAAAAAAATCACCATTTTTAAATTGTCCAATCTGTCTTTAAAACACAGGGAAATCCAAATAATTACTTTGAAAAAATCTTCAATAAGCATACGGAATAAAAAAAGACAATTAATTCATTTAAATGATGCAAAAAAAAAGTTCTAGATGGTTCGTACTTAACTACAGCCTATCAACAGTTCTCGCACTATATCTTCTAAGGTTGAAACCCTCCAAACCGTCTTTTTCAAAATTAAAAATACATTTTAAAATGAAGACTTTCTGTGACCATCAAATCTTCCAATTTTATCAACCTTTACACCGCAAGACACTCAAACCATTATAAGTCATTCAACTTCAGGCTTCAAATTCATCGTCATTGAAATATTTGCACAGAAGAAAAAAAACAATGGCCATCTTTAAATTGTCCGGTCTTTCTTTAAGATGTAAGAAAGTCCAGATAACTACTTAAAAGAAACTTTACAAAAGCATACGGAGCAAAAAAAAAAGTTGGTACATTTAGATGCTACAGAAAAAAATGTCTAAATGATTCAGAATTATCTACAGTCTTTCAACAGTTCTCCCGCTATATCTTCAGAGGTTGAAACCCCTCCCCCCCCCCCCCCCCCCCCCCAGTCAGACTTTTTCGGAGATAAAAATGCATTTTAAGGTAAAACTTTTATAACCATCAGATCTTCCAATTTCTTCACTTTACACCACGAGACAATCAAACTATTATAAAGCATTCAATCTTCAAACTTCAGATTCACCATCGGACTCATCAGACAAAGAGTTAATAAAACACAATGCTTCAGCTGGATCATGGAAAATACGAATTCCAGAATTTTTAATAATTATCCTTAATTTTGCTGGATACTGCAATATTGGAAAAAGCTTCTTTTCATAAGCTAGTTTCATAGAAAGACCAAAAGCAGCGTGTTGTTTTACAATTTCGCATGGAAAATATTCAAAAAAACGGACTTCTGAGGTTTGAAATGAAAATATTCTTTGTCTTCTTGCAAGCTTAAAAATACGATCCTTATCTCTAAAACGGAGAAAAAGCACAACTATATGCCTGTTTTTACCTTCATCCAAAGATTTTAAAGCACCGGTTCTGTGAGCCGATTCAATCTCCGGGAGTTTGCGAACAAACCTCCAGAAATAAAGACCGAAACATTTTAGCAAAATAATGCAGTGTGTCGGCAGATTCTGATTTCTCTTTTAATCCAACAATTCAAATATTATTCCGACATGATCGAGCTTCCAAATCCATGATTCTTTTTTGAGCCTTTTCCAGACGAGAAGAGAGATCCGCCACATTTCGATTAACTTCTTTAAGATCGAGGCTCAAAGAGTCAATTTTTTCTTCAAATTTCACTTTTAGTTGAGTTATTTCGGTGCAGATACTGCTGATTCGAGATTCTAATCTCTTGACCCAAGGGGGTTCTTCCACGTACTCGTCGGTCTTAGATTTCCCATTAGACGGGTCCGGATTTCGTCTGTGGTCTGCGAAGTAGCCATAACTATTGCTGTACAAATTCGACTGAATAAAGTTGAAATTTGAAAGTTTAAATCGGAAAAGGGAGAGATTAAAGGTGGACCGTAAGCAACTAGGTCTTCCATGCCTGAAAGCGGGAGGCGGAGTCTAGAACAGTCATCTTCAAAGTCTTCCCTGGTTATGCTCCCCAACTCGTCCTGCACTACATCGATGACAGCATTGCTGCTGCTTCATGCACACATGTTGAGATTGACAATTTCATCAATTTTGCCTCTAATTTCCACTATGCCCTTAAATTCACTTGGGCCATTTCTGACTCCTCCCTCCCCTTTCTTGATCTCTCTGTCTCCATCTCTGGATACAAACTGTCAACCAACATCTTTTACGATCCTACTGATTCTCACTTTTACCACAACTATTAACTCTTCCCACCCAATCTTCTGCATTCCCTTTTCTCAGCTTCTTCTCCTCTGTCACATTTGTTCTCAAGATGCACCTTTCCATTCCAGGAAATGAGAAATGTCATCCTTCTATAAAGAATGTAATTTCCCTCCTTATACTATTGATACCACATCTCTTATTTCCTATATCTGTGCTCACCCCATCTTCCCACCACCACAGTGATAGTCCCTGTTGTCCTTAAATATCATCCCATCTAACATTTCAACATCCAACACATTATCCTGTGCAAATTCCACCATCTCCAAAGAGACTCTATCACTATTCATATCTTTACCTACCTCTCCTCCTCTTTCCGCAGGGATTGCTCCCTTCACGATTCCGTTGTTTATTCGCCCTTCCCCACTAATCTCCCCCAAGCATTCGTCCATGCAAGTGGTCTAAGTGCTACACTTGCCCATACACCTCCTCCTTCACCTCTATTCAGGGCCCCAAAGAGACCTTCCAGCTGAGGCAACACCACCTGCAATCTCCTGGGGTTGTCTATTGTGCCCAGTACTCCCCAAGCGGTCTCCTCTACTTTGGTAAGACCCGTCGTAAATTGGGGTACCACTTCGTCAAGTAACTCCACACTGTTCACCACAAGTGGGACTTCCTGGTGGCCAAACATTTTAATTCCCATTCCAAGACAAGGAGACCACCCTCAATGTGGAGGAGCAGCACCTTATATTCCATTTGGTTACCCTCCAACCTGATGGTATGAATATCGATATCTCCTTCCGATAAACAAAATTCACCCCCCACCCTACCTCTATTCCCCACTTTGGCCTTTTACATCTTCTGGCTCTTAATTCCCCCTGGGTCCCTTCCTATTGTCCTCCCCTAGTAGATTTTTTCTTCTTCAGCTCTTGACCTTTCCCATCCACGTGGCTTCACATATCACCTCCCAGCTAGCTTTGTTCCCCTCTCCCCACCTTCCAATTAAGGCATCTCTCCACTCCATCACTCCTGAAGAAGGGTCTCTGTCTGTAAAGTCAACTGTTTACTCTTTTCCATAGATGTTGTCTGGCCTGCAGAGTTCCTCCAGCATTTTGTGTGTGTTTATCCTAGCTGCAGGTTTGGTTGGATCAGGCAAACCAAGGAAAACTGTATGTCTCCAACCTCAATGCATTTAGCAACATCAGCACTTGCTTCTCATTGGTTATTTCAGTTACTTCAAAATACTGTTCCAATAGCTCAGTATACATGGGCCAATTACCCAATGAATAACCAAACCCAATGTGACCATCCATTTCTAATCAATAATATCACCAGTACTCACAATTTATGAAACCTGAATTCTACTGTTTCCTTCCTTAAAAAATACTCCACCATGCCTTCCCTTTTGAAGACCATCTCTCCACGTGCTGGGCTGCACTAAGCCTTTCTTTTGTTTCGTTTGAGCCTTTCTCCGCTTTATCAGGTCGGTAGCCATTTTGGGTTCATTTTAAAAATACCTCATTACCAATGATATATTTTGTAAGTTCAAAACATTAAATTGATTCAAATGAAATGTCAGAATTCAAAAATACAGGTGCAGTTCTTTACTTTAACGAAGCATGCACATATCATGTAGAAGCAGGATGATGTTTGCAATTAATGGATTTTTACATATAACCTGTAATTAATTACTTAAATGATCAAAAATGCTTAATCAACCAATATGCATACAGGATTATTCAAATTATTGAAATATTAAATATACACCATGTATAAAATACTTTCATGACTGATGCTTAGAGAGGGCTTTTGTCCTTCACTGTTTCTTGTTTCTCAACATTTGGAAACTATTCTGATCTCTCGTATCTGGGTTAAAAGTGGATGATCTGCATTGGACTCCATTTGCCCCAGATTTTGCCCATTCACGATGGAAATAGCAGCATTAAATTACAAGGAGCTATTGTCTGTATTAATAGCTCCTTGTATTTTAATGCTGACATCTAAATTGTAAAATCCAATGTGTTTGAATTTCAAGTCACATTGAAATCTGCTGAATAAATGTTTGTCCCAAGCCATCCTTATTGGAACCAAATCGACAACATCCTGCTATTTTGTACAACCTACTCCCTTAGATCCCTGTCACTTAGCTAATCTTACAGCAAGATCAAAATATGTCTTTAATTCTCTGAGTTTCATCTTACAAAATTTTGTGAAGAACATTTCCAAGTGGCTTGTGGTGGTCGATAAAAATACAACAGGTCTATTACTTTCATCTCTCCTAATGAAAACTTATTGCGACTTCTGGGTCTTACTCTATGAATCCTGCTGCAGAGGTGATTCCACAGACTATTTGCATTAATGATGATGTACAACTTGTCATGTGGATTATCCCAAGAGTGCCAGGAGTCTCTACGTGTTCTTTGGTAGAGGCGTGGAACACTTTAATTAAAAGTCATGCTCTTTGTCATTAGCAACTACTTTGAAAATGCACATACAATATTGAGTAATCTCCCTGATACTTTGCAGTCTTAAAGTAAGGAACTGCAAAGGAATGAAGCAACACCTCTGTTTCCTTGAAGACGATTAGTCTTTTCTTTTTGTATGAAAGGAAATTCTTCTAGGGTGCATCACAACCTGGAATGGAAGTTGTCCTGTCCAAGACCAGAAGAAGCTGCAGAAGATCGTGAACATAGCCCAGCACATCACACAAACCAATCTTCCATCCTTGGACTCACCGCACACTGTCAGAGCAGTGCTGCCAGGATAACCAAGGACACGACCCACCCAGCCAACACACTTTTTGTCCCACTTCCCTCCGGGAGAAGGTTCAGGAGCTTGAAGATTCATACGGCCAGATTTGGGAACAACTTCTTTCCAACTGTGATAAGACTGCTGAACAGATCCTGACCCAGATCTGGGCCGTACCTTCCAAATATCTGGACCTGACTTGCACTACCTTACTTTCCCTGTTCTATTTTCTAGTTATGATTTATAATTTAAATTTTTATTATATTTACTTTGATTTGTACTTCAGGGAGCACAAAGCACAGAATCAAATATCACTGTGATGATTGTATGCTCTAGTATCAATTGTTTGGTGACAATAAAGTAAAGAAAGTCTAAATGCTTTTGGCAATCTGGAAGGTTAATCAAAAGCAGCCAGAATGATCACAAAAAGATGGAAAGAGGAGTTGAGAGGGAAATTCCTTGGCATGAGTTCTATACCATTCAATTGTCAAGCTGTATGGATAGGAAGACAGACTACATGGTGAGGGCCACGAGCAGTTCTGCCCTGTACAAGTCTCTGATCCTATGACACCAGTCTGTTTGTACTTTCAAAGGTACATTTCATGTCAGAGAAATGTATACAATATGCATCCTGAAATACCTTTTCTTTGTAACCATCCATGAAAACAGGAGTGCCCTTAAAGAATGAATGACAGTTAAATGTTAGAACCCTGAAGTAACCCCAGCTTCCCCTGCCACACATAAGCAGCAGCGAAGCAATGATCCCCCCTCCTCCATCAGCAAAAAGCGCATCAGCACCCACCACTGTGCACTTCAGCGTGCAGCAAAGCAACAGCAAATACACAGACTTGCAGAACTCCAAAGAGTACTTATTCAGCCAGTATTCAACATATCACAGGCTCTCTCTCTCTCCCCCCCCCTCCCAAATAAGGGAAAAAAAGTGTCTCCATTTCACGGCGAGAGGGGAGACATAACAAACAACTGACGGATTCACGATGTTAAAAGTCCATTGCTTCACATTTTTCCAAGCTCCATGTCCAAAGAACTTGGGTCTCTGGGCATACAGCCAACAAGCTGGTTTTGATCTTTCATCTCCCACGACACACCAGATTCCTGTAGAGGCACCAGCATTCGTTCCACCCATTTCCAGAGCCATGAGTTCCCAGAACTCTGAAGAAGAGCTAGTTTCCTAGGCTGTATCCTTAGCATATCAAATAACGGCAAGTTGTGAAACCCCAAGAGCAGGTCCCATTCCCGCAAAGAACCAAAGTCAGCGTGTAACTTCAGGTCAGGGTCTCCAAAACTATCCTGAAAAAAAGAGATATTAAAGATGGAAATAGAGCCATTTCCAAAGATGCAAGCAAAGGAGTCACCATTAGGCATGTCATTGTCTCCCCTAAGCTCCTCTTCTAACACTTTGTCAGGGCGCTGGAGCAGGGACCCAATCGCAGAACAGGTACTGTGTACACAGTGATAATTATTGAGTAACAAATCCAGAGGGGCAACAACGTCAGCAGCAAAGTTCAAGCAGAGATCAAAAAATTCAGAGAAACCCAACAATCAGAAAGCGTCAAGAACCAGAACAATCAAGATGAACAGGTGAAATCAGGGTCAGCAAACAGGCAGGATCAAAATCAGAAGGACAGAGTTTAGAGATGAATACTGGACATCTCACTGGCACAATCTGGCAACAAACAGGTGAAAACACAGGACTAAAATACACTGAGCAATAAACAGAGAGGCAGATGATAGGTGGAGCACAATGAGACCCAGGTGGCAGCAATACAGATATAATGAGAAACAGATGAGAGACAGAGTACTCAGTGATACAGGGGCTGGAGTAGAGCAGGAGCACATGGCAATATGAAACCACAGATTGACTACTAGGGGGAACACCCAAAAAGACAGAGTTCAAGTGCTGGTCCTGACATATTTAACATTTCATGGGATTCTAACATTTAACTGTCATTTATTCTTTGGGGGTATTCCTCTGTTTTTGTGGATGGTTGCAAAGAAAAAGTGTTTCAGGATGTATATTTAGGGAAGATATTTCCATTTTGTGAGATTTATAATCTCATGTTTTCTATCTTTGAATATGTGCACTTTTAGTTATTTTGTACACAAAGGTATGTATAGCCAGATTGGAATATGATTGAGACATGGAGACTGTAAATGCTGAAATCTGCAGCAACAAACAATCTGCTGAGGGAACCAATGGGCCAAGGGGTGAAATGGATGGGGAGGAATTGTCACCCAGACATCAGTCATGTCACCTATTCCTGATGAAAGGTCTCAACCTGAAATGTCAGCAACCTCTCCCCACCTCCCACAGATGGTATTCAGACAGCTAATTTCCTGCATAAGATTGTTTGTTGCTTGAAGACTGAATGAAACTGTTGTGAAATTTATCTGAAAGGACTTAACTGTTTATTAATTATCATCAACATCAAGGCATTTTTAAAATATATTTTATGAATATGCAACACAATGTGGGCACTGTGTTGTATAGTTTTAGAGAAATTGCCAGCACATTAAATCAGTAATACTTTGTAGAGCTGGCCAGTAGTCAAGTCAACTTGAATCTGGCAATTAGAAATTAGTTAAGTTTAAGAATAGATGACCTTAGCAAGGAATGAACAGAAGAGAAAATTTGCCATTCAGTTCAAGAGGCAGAAGCTAGCTCAAAGTACGAGAACTAATACTAAACTGAATTGCAATGGAATGATGTTAGAATTGGCTGGGGGTGTATTGAATAAACAGATGAGCAGAAAAGCAGTATGACTCGTTCAGGAAGGCGATTCATGGCTTTCAGCAGAAGTATATCTCAATACAGAGGAAAGGTTCTGAGCAAAAGGTGAACCAACCATGGATAACCAAGAAGATAAGGGAATGAGCAAGTTAAAAGAGAAAAGGACGGTTGATAAATGTTAATGTTGGGCCCAAGCATATGAATTCTTTATCCAGTGAGGAAGAACAAAAAGGGAAAAAGTAAAGTGAGCAAAAATAGGAAAGAATATGACAAAAAGAAATGGAAGAAGAGTCATTTGCATAAGCCTTTAGGACTGAATATGTACAAAAAATTTATTAATATACAAGGGCCCTGGATTATGAAAAACCTGTTAGCAAATCCAGATTTATTCCAGTTCTCACTGACTGTGATTTGAATGCTCTGAAAGTGCACATGTTCAAATATAGAAAAAAATGAGATCATAAATCTTGCAAAGTGAAAATATCTTCCTTAAAGTGTAGACAGACTGGTGTCACAGTGTCAGAGAGCCGTACAGGACAAAAAATGGCATGAGGCCCACGCCAATCCATGCCACCTATCTTCCATCAACATAGGACTGCCTGAGGGACTCCAGCTCCTGACTTTGCCTCAAGGTTCACTCCCGAAGCCTTTCCCATGAGTGAGCATAGCCACAAGGAAGCAGAGTTTAGAGATCAGCATTTTGCTTCTCCTAGATGAAATGTCAACAGTGGCTGATAAGCCCAAGCACATATATAGACATTGCCTAAATGCTGTCACCACTTAACTCTTGAGTCGTATTCCAGGTACTTGCTAACTTGAATGACAGAGATCCCTCTCAGATGCCCCCTGAATCTCTTTCTTCTTATGCAACATCTGTGCCATTTATTTTTATTCTTCTCTGACAAGGAGAAAGGCTCTTGTAATCTATCCTGTGTATAACCTTGTATACCTCAATCTTGTCACCTGGTAATCACTTTAGCGCTTGGAATAACAAATAAAGCATCTCCGGTCTCTTCTCCTATCCAGCATGCTCTTTCTCAGCTCACATCCTGGTGAATTTCCCACATGTCCTCTCCAGTGTGATCATATTCTTCCTGTAATAGCACTGGCATATGTCATAAAATATGTTGCTTTGTGGCAGAAGGATATTTCAAAACATAGCAAAAAACCAATAAATTACAATATGTATATAGTATTAAGTGAAATAATTTGTGCAAAAAGAAGGGGAAGAAATACTGAGGAAATGTTCATGGTTTCATTGTCCATTCAGAAATCTGATGGCAATGGAGTAAAAACTGTTGATAAATCATTGAATTTGTGTCTTCAGTCTCCTGTACCTCCTCCTTGATAGTAGGAATGAGAAGAGAGCATGTCCTGTGTGATGTGCAACCTTCATGATGGATGCCACATTTTTGAAGATGACGTGGATGCTGGAGAGGCTGGTGCCCATGATGGAGCTGTCTTGAGTTTACAAGTTTCTGCAGTTTTTCCCTATCCTGTACAGTGCCCCTCTATACCAGACAGTGACACAACCAGTATAAAATGCTCTCCACAGTATATTTGTAGAAATTTGTGAGTGTCTTTGGTGACATACCAATCTTCCTCAAGCTTCTAATTAAATATAGCTGCTTCTTTGTAATTGCATCAATATGTTGGGTCCAGGATGGATCCTGAGAGATGTTGACATACAGGAACTTGAAATTGCTCACCTTTTCCCACTTTTAATCCATCGATAAGTACTGGTACGTGTGTCACCACAACTTACCCTTCCTTGATTTCACCATCAATTCCTTGATGTTGAGGTAAAGGTTGTTGCTGCAACACCACTCAACCAGCTGATCTATCTTGCTCTTCTATGCCTCCTCGTGACCATCTGAAACTCTGCAAACAATTGTATCGTCGGCAAAGGTATAGATGGTATTTGAGTTGTGCCTAGTCAAACAGTTGTGAATGTAGAGAAAGTAGAAAAATTTGCTTAGCACGTATCCTTGAGATGCAACAGTGTTGATTGTCAACAAAAGGGAGACATTATTTCCGATCTACATAGACTGTTGTCTCCTGGTGAGGATGTCAAAGATCCAGTTGCAGAGGGAGGTACAGAGGCCCACATTTTGGAGCTTTTTGATTAGAACCAAGGTTTTAGTACGAAACGGAGGTCTGACCAATATCTTATACAATTTGGACATATCCTCCCTGCTCTTGTATTCAATGTTACAATGTCTTGTGATGGAAGGGGATAAATTATACATGACTGTGGTAAGTACATTGGAAGATTAAAGAAGCCATTGAATGATGAACATTCCTAGTATATTAACATCAGTTATTATTAATATACTGTAAGAGGTTTCTTCTTTCATGTTAACTGCTAAAGCTAATAAAATGGCTTCTCTGTACTGTTAACTGCTGAGGTAGTGGTTCTCTGTAGCAGTATGCTTGGGTTATAAATAGTGATAACGGGACGTATTCATTTGCTAATCAATGGAAGAGATGTTATTCTTTCTGTCTGTGTGAAAGCTGTTAGTTTGCGCGGGCTTGGAGGAGAAGGCATGAGGAGGATGAAGAGAGAAGACGTGGCTTGAGGAGATGGTTGCCGGACCTGCTGGGCCTGGGCTCAGGGCAGGAGCCCAGGGGTCGACGACGAGCGGAGGAGGATCAGTGGAAGGGAATCCGTGAGCTCCAACGTCTGTGCACTGGACATGTTTATGAGATATTTTGGCGCCTTTTATTTGTTTTCCTTTCCTTTTGCTTCTCTACTAACCCCATAATTAAATATAAAATCTTAATCGTTTAACCGCACATTGCTGACTTAATGTTATTTCAGGGTACTGATGTTACACAGGGGACACAACACGCAGCATCCACCCAAACAAGAGTGCTAAAGTTTGGTCAGGGAGGGGGTGCCACCCCCGAGATCATGCCGCTAGAGGCAACGAGTCTTACAATACCATTAATAATTAGTGTGTGGCTTATTAGCTTAGGGGTTCGCATAATGCTGTCCCAGTACCACCAACCTGAGTTCAAATCCACCGCTGTCTGTGAGGAGTTTGTACGTACTCCCCATGACTGCACGAGTTTCCTCTGGGTGTCCGGCATCCTCCCGCATTCCAAAGGCGTACAAGCTGATAGGTTAATTGGTCACATGGGTGTAATTAGGTGGCGCAGGCTTGTTGGGACAAAAGTGTTTGTTGCTGTGCTATATCTCTAGAAGTAAATCTAAAAGATCTAAATGTAAATTAATATAATTTTCAAGGTTCTATCAGTACGTTGGGATTAGGTATTGTTTTATTCTGATTTTTAAAAAGATGCTATTTTAATTATGTTCTAATTGGTTAGAGGATGTACAACCTGTTTCCATCTGAGAAGAAAATCTAATGGATCCTATTTTCCTTCAGATTGGGTGCACCTTCTTCCACTGCAATTATTGACCTATATGCTTCCCTTTGATCTGTATTGGAAAGTATATCAGAAAGCATACCTTACATGCAACATAATATGTTTCACTTGGAATGTGTGCTCATTAACAGAATTAGTTCTTCCATTTGCAAAATGCATAAAATGCTTCCGGATCTCAGCAGGTCAGGCAGCACCTATGGAGAAGAATAACCAGATGATGCTTCAGGACTGGAAAGGAAGGGGAGGAATACAAGCTGGCAGGTAATAGGTGAAAGCAGGTAAGAGGGAAGTTGGTTTTATGGTGGAGTGGGGATGAAGCAAGAAGCTGAGAGGTGATAGGTGGAAAAGGTAAAGGGCTGAAGAAGAAGGAATCTGATTGGAGAGGGCTGTGGATTATAAAAGTAAGGAAAGGATGATGGGCACCAGAGAAAGGTGATGAGCAGGTGAAAAGAAGATGGGAACCAAAACAGGGAATGGAAAATGAGAGAAGTGGCAAGGTGGAGAAATTACTGGAATTTAGATAAGTTGATGTTCATGCTATCAGGTTGGAGGCTATCAAAGGGATTATAGGTAAGTGAGCTATCCATTCTGCATGATACAACTCTGCACTAATGATAAAACACTGTAAATCAAAGTCAGCATGGCTTATGTAAATGGAAATCTTGACTAACAAATCAATTAGAGTTCTTTGAGGAAGTTATCAGCAAGATCGACAAAGGAGAGGCAGTGGATGTCATTTCCTTGGATTTTCAAAAAGGCATTTGATAAGGTGTCACAAATGAGGCTGCTTAACAGGATAAAATCTTTGGTGTTACAGGAAAGCTACTGGCATGGATAGACAGGCAGGAGGCAGTGAGTGAGAATAAAGGGGGCCTTTTCTGGATGGCTATCAGTGACTATTGGTGAACCTCAGGGGTTGGTGCTGGGACCACTACTTTTCAGATTGCATGTCAATGATTTAGATCATGAAATTGAAGGCTTTGTGGCAAAGTTTGTGGATGAGGATGATATGACAATAGTTGGAGGGGTAGGTAGTGCCGCGGAAGCAATGTGATTGCATCAGGACTTAGACAAATTGGAAGAATGGGCAAAAAAAGTGGCAGATGGAATACAGTGTTGGGAAACGGGATAATACATTTTGGTAAAAGGAACAGTGGTCTTAGTTCTAACTATTGTCTGAATGGGGAGAAAATTCAAACACCAGAGGTGCAGGGGTACTTGGGAGTCCTCATGCAAGACTCCCAGAAGGTTAATTTACAGGTGAGTCTGTGGTAAAGAAGCCAAATGCAACGTTGGCATTTATTTGAAGGGGAATAGAATACAAAAACAAGGAGATAATGCTAGGGTTTATAAGACACTGGTCAGGCATACTTGGAGTATTGTCAACAGTTTTGGGACCCATATCTCAGAAAGGAAGTAATTGGAGAGAGTTCAGGGGAAGTTCACAAGGGTGATTCGGGGAATGAAGGGGTTAACATATGAGGGTTGTTTGGCAGCTTTGGGCCTGTACTCACTGGAATTTGGAAGAATGCGGGGGAATCTCATTGAAACCTACCGGATGTTGAATGGAGTAGATAAGGTGGATGTGGAGAGGATGTTTCCTATGGCGGGTGTATCCAGAACTACAGGCACAGCCTGAAAATTGAGGGGTGACCTTTTAGAACAGAGGTAAGGACAAAATTTTTTTAACCGGAGAGTAGTGAATCTGTGGAATACTCTGCCACAGACTGCGGTGGAGGCCAGGTCCATGGGTATATTTAAAGTGGAAGTTGATCGTTTCCTGTTCAGTCAGGGCTTCGAAGGATATGGCGAGAAGGCAGCCATATGGAGTTGAGTAGGATCTGGGATCAATTATGATGGAAAGGTGGAGAAGACTCAATGGGCTGAATGGCCTAATTCTGCTCCAATGTCTTATGGTCTAATGGCCAATGGTCTAACATAGAACACAAAGGATTACAGGACCAAACAAGCCCTTTGGCTCATGATGTTTTCAAGTTCTGTCTAGTTCTAGTTTCAAACAAAACCAGTGAGAAAAACCTGCTTTCATCTACCCTATCCATAAAGCTCATAATTGTGTATACCTATATCAAATCTCCCCTCATCCTTCTATATCCAGAGAACAAAGTCTTCACCTATTCAACCTTACCCATAACTCTGGCTCTCAGGTTCCAGCAACATACTTGTAATTTTCCTCTGTACTCTTTCAATATTTTTAACGTCTTTCTGTAGTTAGGTGAGCAGAATTCCACAAATGCTTCAAATATGGTTTCGCCAACATGGAGCACAGAACATAGAACAGTATCGCACAGGAACAGGCCATTCAACCACAATGTTGTGCCGAACCAGGTAAGAAGCAAATCAAAAACACCCAAACACTAACCTTTCCTACTCACACAATGTCCGTATCCCTCCATCTTCCTTACAACCATTGCCTATTCAAAGGTCCCTTAAAAGTGCCTCGTGTCTCGTGCCTCGTGTATTTGCCTCTACCACCATACCATGCAGCACATTCCAGGTATCCACCACTCTCTGAGTAAAATAAAACTTACTCTTCACATTCCCCCTGAACCTACCCCCTAGCCTACTCTATCTATCCCTCACCTATTCTTATAAACCTCTATAAGGTCTCCCCTCAGACTTCACCGCTTCAGAGAAATCAACAAATATTTGTTGAGCCTCTCATGAAAGAACATGCTCTCTAAACCAGGCAGCATCTTGGTACACCTCTTGTGAACCTTCTTTGAAGTCTCAACATCATTCCTACGGTGGGGGGAACCGAACAATATGTAATACTCCAGTTCTTGTCTAACCAGAGTTCTATAAAGTTGCCACAGAACCTCTTAACTTTTGACTTCAATAACCCGACTAATAAAAGCAAGCATTTCATAACAACACACACAAAATGCTGGTAGAACACAGCAGGCCAGGCAGCATCTATAGGAGAAGCGCTGTCGACATTTCGGGCCGAGACCCTTCGTCAGGACTAACCAAAAGGAAAGATAGTAAGAGATTTGAAAGTAGTGGGGGGAGGGGGAAATGCGAAATGATAGGATGGTTCATCCCACCCCCTCCGGTCTTCTCCTATCATTTCGCATTTCCGCCTCCCCCCACTACTTTCAAATCTCTTACTATCTTTCCTTTTGGTTGGTCCTGACGAAGGGTCTCGGCCCGAAATGTCGACAGCGCTTCTCCCTATAGATGCTGCCTGGCCTGCTGTGTTCTACTAGCATTTTGTGTGTGTTGTTTGAATTTCCAGCATCTGCAGATTTCCTCATGTTTAAGCATTTCATAAGCCTTCTTAACTACCTTATTGACCTGGTTGCCACTTTCAAGGATCTTGCCCTTAACAGTGTACTGTCCAAGGTGAAACACCTCACATTTATCTGGGCTAAATTTCACCTGCCATTTCTCACCCCATACTGTATGTGTACCCACCACCCTCTGTGTGAAAAAGTTACCTCTAACATCTCTGTTGTATCTACTTCCAAGCACCATAAAACTATGCCCCCTTGTGTTAGCCATTTGAGCCCTGGGAAAAAGCCTCTAATCATCTTATACCCCTCTATCAGGTCTCCTCTCATCCTTCATCGCTGCAAGGAGAAAAGGCCAAGGCATGCTCTCCAATCCAGGCAACATCCTTGTAAATCTCCTTTGCACTCTCTCTATAGTATCCATATTCTTCCTGTACTGTGGTTGCCAGAACTGAACACAGCACTCCAATAAAAACACAAAATGCTGGCAGAACTCAGCAGGCCAGAAAGCGTTTATGGGAGGAGGTAGTGACGACGTTTCGGGCCGAAACCCTTCATCAGGAGTGAAGTAACATGAATGGTCAAGGGGGGATAAGAAGTGCAGGGAGGGATAAAGTAGAGAGCTAGGAAGTGATAGGCTGGAGGGAAATGGGCTAGAGGGAAGGTGGAGAATTATGGGAAATAAAAGAGAAAGAAAGGTAGGGCTGGAATCAAGAATCAACCAAGAATCTTTATGTTATATTCTGTCTACAAATTTGACCTACTGAAATGAACCAATTCACACTTATCTGAGTTGAACTCCATCTGCCATTTCTCAGCCCAGTTCTGCATCCTATCAATGTTCCACTGTAACCTCTGACAACCCTCCAGACTATCCACAACACCCCCAACTTTTGTGTCATCAGCAAACTTACTAACCCACCCTTCTACTTCCTCATCCAGGTCATTTATAAAAATCACAAAGAGGAGGGGTCCCAGAACAGGTCCCTGCGGAACACCTCTGATCACCGACCTCCATGCAGAATATAAACCATCCACAACCACCCTTTGCCTTCTGCGGGCAAGCCAATTCTGGATCCACAAATCAAGGTCTCCTTGGATCCCATGCCTCATTACTTTCTGAATGAGTCTCGCATGGGGACTCATACCTTGCAAAAGCTGCAGGACATCTTCTTTCTTAATGTCTGTACACTCAAGTGTTTCAGTCTGCTCTAAGTCATCTCCAAAATTACCAAGGTCCTTTACACTGGTGAATACTGAAGCAAAGCCAATGTGAAGATGGTATGTCCAGGATTGTGAAAGTCTTTATTGATGGATACTACCTTCTTGAGGCACCACATTTTGAAGATGTCCTCAGTTGTGAGGAGGATTGTGTCCATAATGGAGCTGTTGAGTCTACAACCTTCTGCAGTCTCTGTAGATCCTGTGCATGGAAGGCTGCATACCAGGTGTTAATACAACCAATTGGAATGCTCTCCACAGTGCTAGAGTCTTTGGAGACATAAATCTGCTCAAACTCTTAATAAAGTATTGCCACTGCTGTGCCTTCTTCATGATTGCATCAATATGTTGGGCCTGGGATTTGTAAACGATGGGATAGCAGATCATTGGGCATTTCTCGTATTTCTCTGAACACCTGCTTTGAAAACCTGGAGCACGAGACATCAGGGAATTTGTTGCCTTTCATTCCTATTTTTGTTTCCCCTATTGGTAACTTCTTTGTGAGCTGCACTCTCCCTGAGCACTATTTCAGAGGTTTCTGTGTTGTCAATTTCTGGTTTGTTTTTATTTTGAATTTCCAGCCGTTTTGTGCAACTTTTTGTTGTATTTATGGTCATACACTCTGTGATCATATTATTACGTACCTCCTCTATGTTATAAAGTGGCCACTGAGTGTATGCTTGTGGTCTTCTGCAGCTGTAGCCCATCAACTTCAAGCTTAGATGTGTTGTACATTCAGATATGCCCTTCTGCACCCCACTGTTGTTACATGTGGTACACATTTCTTCTCCATTTTGATGTTTGGTCTGAACAACAACTGAACCTCTTGACCTTGCGTGCGTGCCTTTATAAATTGTATTGCTGCCACATGATTGGACATGTGATCATAAGACCATGCAATCATCAGAAATAAGAGCAGAATTAGGCCATTCAGGCCATTGAGAATGCCTTGCTATTCCAGCATGGCTGATTTATTATTCCTCTCAACCCGTTCTCCTCCTCCCCACAACCTTTGATGCCCTGATTAATGAAGAACCCCTCAGCCTCTGCCTTAAATATACACAAAGACTTGGCCTGCACAGCCAAATGTGGCAATGAACTCCACAGATTCACCATTGTCTGACTATGGGCTACTTACGCTGGCAGCTTGTTCCACACTTTCACAACCCTTTGAATGAAGAAGTTTCCCCTCATCTTCCCCTTAAACTTTTCACCTTTCACCATTAAACCATGACTTCTGGTTGTAGTCCCACACAACATCTGTAGAAAAAGCCTGCTTGCACTTCCCCTATCTAAACCCCTCATAGTTTTTGTATACCTCGATCAAATCCCCCCCTCAATCTTCTACATTCTAAGGAATAAAGTCCAAACCTATTCAATCTTTCCTGATAACTCAGACCCAACAACATCATGTAAATTTTCTCTCTATCCTTTCAACCTTATTTACATCTTTCCTGCAGGTATGTGACCAAAACTACACACAATATTGCGGATAATTAATACAACTTCAACATAACATCCCATCTCCTGTGTGCAGTACCTTGATTTCTGAAGGCCAATGTGCCAAAAGCTTTCTTGACGACTTTATCTACATATGATGCCACTTTCAACTAATCATGAATCTGTACTCCCAGATCCCTTTGCTCTACGTCACTCCTTAGAGCCCTACCGTTCACTGTGTAACACCTACCCTGGTCAGTCCCAGTGAAGTGCCACAGCTCGCACTTGTCTGCTTTAAACTTCATCTGCCATTTTTCAGCCTGCTATCCCACAAGACTAAGAAATCATCCACAACGATTAAATATTTAGGTTTAAATTGGACAATCTAAGAATTGTCTATGCCATATATATACTACAGTACTGTATAAAAGTATTAAAGTTTGGCACATACAGCATATATAGCTAGGGTTCCGAAGGCTTTTGCAGGGTACTGTAGTAATGTTATGTATTGCACTCTACTGATCCCACAAAAAATGTGAAGATAAATCCCATTCTGACATGGGTCTCTATTGTGGACTGAGAAGGGGGCAGTAAGAGTGGATTCATGGTTAGGGAAAGGTGAAAGGGGAGATACGGGAGCAAGCAGCACCAGAGAGATATTCTGGTGTCTCAGGGCTGGATGTGTATGCACCCTCGCCACCCCACACCCCGGCACTCCTTCTCTGCCACCTGTCCCACAGCCCTCCAGCAACAGTCCACCCTTGCCAGTCCTAACATCCTTTGCTCCTGACAGATTCAAACTAGCTCTCCTCTCCAAACTGACAAATATAGTAATGACTTGGGGTTTATAGCTAAGCAGGGAGGAGTTCGGTGCAATTAATATTTCAAGAATATTTGAGTAATATTGTACATATTGATTTTGATGAAGCATTCTTTGCTTGTTTACATAATTCATTATGGGTTATATGTAAGAAGTACGTGAATGACAGACATCATTATGCCACCGCATCACATATGAACACCTCACTAAAGAAAAGGAAAGATAAGACCAAGTACACAATTATCCCTGCTCCTGTGTTTTTCTTGTCAATTAGGTTCTGGAGTTAGAAAACATAACAGAGAGGGTCAGCAACTTTAAATTCCTCAGTGTTATAATTTCAGAGGATCTGTCATCTGTCCAGCCTGTAAGTACCTCTACTTTCTCTGAAGTTAGGGAAGATTTGACACATCATCTAAAACTTTGACAAACTTTTGTGGATGTGTGGTGGAGAGTATATTGATTGACTGCATCACAGGCTGGTATCAAACACCAATATTCTTCAATGGATTTGTTTACAAAAAGTTGTGGATATGGCTCAGTCCATCATGGGTAAAGCCCTCACGATCCAAGTCTTGCTCTTCCCACTAATGTCTTCAGGAAGAAAGTATGGGAGTCACAAGGCCCACACCACAAGCTTCAAGAATAGTTACTGCCCGTTATCCCCTTGAACCACTGGGGACAACCTCACACAACTTAACCCATCCCTTCTTGCCAGTTAGGAAAATAATCTTAGGGTTGTATATGACGACATACGGTGTATGATACAAAATTTGAGCTCATCTTGAACTTTGAAAATACTTTTCAATAGATGACCTATGTTATATTCACTCCTACTCTACTGGCATTAAGACCATAAGAAATAGGATCAGAATTAGTCCATTTGGTACATCAACTCTGCTCCAACATCCATCATGGCTGATTTATTATCTCTTTCAACTCCATTCTCCTGCCCTTTCCTTGTAAGCTTTGATGCATTACTAATCAAGAACCTATCAACCTCTGCTTTAAATAAATCCTGAGACTTGGTCTCCACAAAAATCTGTGACAATGAAATCCACAGCTTCTCCACAGTCTGGCTGAAGAAATTCCTCCTCATCTTTATTCTAAAGGGATGCCCTTGTATTCTGAGGTTGTGCCCTTGGGTCCAAGCTCCTCATGATTTGAATCAAACTAAACACACAGCATTATTTTTCCCTGCAGAGTGAGTATATTCAAATTTGGAATGAAATGGGTGAATGAACATAATGGTGCAATGTGAGCAGTAACCAGACTGAGGGGATAATGCCACTAATGTATTTGCCTAAAGTGGGAAAAAGAAGTTTGATAATGGTTAGAACAAAGTGACAAGAAATCAAACCTAATGGTGAACCATATCTGCTGCCAACTTTGTACAGCTTGCTCAAAGAGTTAAATTATCAAAGGTATTCAGAAAATCAGATTGTTCCAATGCCAGTTTATGATTGGATGTTGACAGATCATAAACACAAGAAGCTCTGCAGATGCCTCCAGAATTTTGTGTGTGTTGCTTTGGATGTTGACAAATATTGGCCACAGTTCTGGATTTTCTACACATGGTGAGATATCTAATTATTTACCCAAAACTTCCCTTATTTGAAACGCATTTGTGATAGGCTTTTGCCATTCACAATGTAGATGCCAGTGTTACAATACAAGGAACAATTGTGTTTTAGTGCTGCTGTACCTTCAGTGGCCACTTTATTAGGTACACATCTAAACCTGCTTGTTAAATCAACCAATCATATGGCAGCATCTAAATGCATGCTTCTATGGGTCTTGCACCTTCAGAGAGTCTTCCTCTCTGAATCCAGCAGCAGAGGTGAATTCACAGACTATTTGCATTAATAATGATGTTCAAGAGGTTCAGTTGTTGTTGAGATAAAATATCAGAATGGGGAAAAAATGTAATCTAAGTGACTTTGACCACGGAATGACTGTTGGTGTCAGATGGGGCAGTTTGAGTAACTCAGAAACTGCTGATCTGGGATTGTCACACACGACAATCCCTAGAGCTTGTAGAGAGTATTGCGGGGAAAACAAAAATATCCAGTGGGCAGCAGTTCTGTGAACAAAAATATCTTGTTAATGAGAGAGGTCAAAGCAGATTTGTTTAAGCTGACTGGAAGGCGACATTATCTCATACAACCAAGTGTTGCAACATTGGTGAGCAGAAGGTCATCTCTGAAAGCATCAAACGTTGAACCTTGGAGTGAATGGGCTGCAGCAACAGAAGACCACAAACATGCTAATAAAGTAGCCACAGTGTACATTCGGTACCTCTGTAAGATGATTTATGGACTGATGTTCAGAGAGCTCTTTAGAGTTTCACTGTTTCTGGTTTCTGACCATTTAGAAAATAGTAGAACATAAGGCCAGAAGATATTGAAGCAGAATTAAGACATTTGGCCTATCAAGTCTCCTCCACCAATCTGCGACCTTCTCCACATATCCTTACATGCCCAGATTAATCAACAATCGATCAGCCTCTGTCCTAAGTACATCCAATGACTTGGCAACCTGTGGAAATGAATTCCACATATTCACCACTCAAATTCTGCTCATCTCCACTGTGGAAAGATGCCCCTCTGTTTTGAGTCTGTGTGTTCTGGTCTTGAACTCCCCCACCATAGGAAACAACTTCTCCATATCCACTCTATTGAGACCCTTCTGATCTCCAATCTCTCGTATCTGTGTCGAAAGTGGATGAACTGCATTGGACTACATTTACCCCAGATTTTGCCCATTCACAATGGAGATGGGGGCATTAAATTACAAGGAGCTATTGTCTGTATTAATATTTCCTTGTATTTTAATGCTGACCTCTAAATTGCAAAATCAGACATGTTTTAATTTCAAGTCACATTGAAATATACTGGTTGACTGTTGCTCCCAAGCCTTCCTTGTTGGAACCAAATTGGAAACATCCTGTTATTTTTCATAATCTTCTCTCATAGCTACTTTTTGTTTCCTGCCCCTTAGCCAGTCTTCCAGTAAGGCCAATATATATCTTTAATCCTCAGAAGTTCAAGCTACAAAATTTTGTGAAGAAATTTCCAAGTGGCTTGTGGAGATCTATATAAATACAATTATTGCTTCTCCCATATATGTTATCACCTCTTCCAATCAAAAAAACTTCATGGGACTTCTGGGTCTTCCTCTCTGAATTCAGCTGCAGAGGTGAATGCACAGACTATTTGCATTAATAATGATGTTCAACTTGTCATGTAGGTTATCCAAGGAGTGCCAGGAGTCTCCATGAGATCTATAGTGGGAGCATGGAAAACTTTAATTAAAAGTCATGCTTTGTCATTAACATCAAGATCAAAAATTTGCATACAATGTTAAGAACAAAATAATATTGGTAGATTTGAAACTGGTTTGAAATCTATATGCATTAAACTCCCTCCACTCACTGAGTAAACTTGATTTTACGTGGTAACAGAGGACTGCAATGATTGGTCACACATGAAATGACATCCATTGACCGTGAGCTTAAAACAGGGCAAAAAGCTAATTTAGGCACTTCACTTCAGTCTCTGAAGTCTAAGGAAGATGGCTCTTCATTTCAGTATCATTTTTCTGGTCATTTGCTTGCTCTACCAGATGAGAATTGTAAGTAATTGACTCAAGGTAGATTGTATTCTAATGCAAATAATGGAATGTGTTTTGAAATTTATCTCTTACAAAACAGAAGCTGAGAAATCTTGCTGATGCTTTACAGCCCTGAAGTTCCACTTACAAGCTAGTGGAAACTACTAAAGCAACACTTCTTTGTTTCCTTGAAGACAATTAGTCTTTTCTTTTTCATGTATGAAAGGAACAGAGAAAGTCTAAATGCTTTTGGAAATATGGAAGGTTAATTGAAAGCACCAAAACGATCATAGAAAGATGAAAACAGTAGATAGAGGATCTAGGTGATGTTTATTGCCAATGAACTTAAAGCAGTTCACCCTCTCAACCCCGGATCCATTGATGTCAATAGGGGCTAGCCTGTCTCCATTCCTCCTGTAGTCCACAACCAACTCCTTTGTTTTTTGCAACATTGAGGGAGAGGTTGTTTTCTTGACACCACGTGTGAGGGTGATGACTTCCTCTCTGTAGGCTGCCTCACTATTATTTGAGATTAGGCTTTCAGTGTAGTGTCATCAGCAAATTTAATCGACAGGTTGGAGCTGTGGGTGACGACACAGTCATGGGTATATGGAAAGTAAAGGAGAGGGCTGAGTACACAGCCCTGAGGGGCACTTGTGTTGAGGGTCAGAGGGGTGGAGGTGAAGGAGCCCACTCTTACCACCTGCAGGTGATCTGACAGGAAGTCCAGGATCCAGCTACACAAGGCAGGGTGAAGGCCGAGGTCTCTGAGCTGCTTTTTGAGCCTGGATGGAATTATGGTGTTGAATGCTGAACTATAGTCCAAGAACAGCATTCTCACATAAGCATCCCTCTTCTCCAGATGTGTAAGGACGGTGTGTAGAGCTGTGGCTATTGTGTCATCTATTGATCAGTTGTGTCGGTAGGTGAATTGCAGGGGGTCCAGTGTGGGTGGCAGCAAGCTGCAGATGTAATCCTTGACCAGCCTCTCAAAGCATTTGCTTATTATTGAGGGGAGTGTGACAGGATGCCAGCTGTTTAGGCATGTTACCTTGGTATTTTTAGGTACAGGGACAACGGTGGATGTTTTGAAGCAGGAGGGCACTCTACACTGGGAGAGGGAGAGATTAAAAATGTCTGTAAGCATATCTGCCAGTTGTGCTGCACACATCCTGAGTACTTGCCCTGGGATGCCATCCGGTCCCGCAGCCTTGTGACAGTCCACTCATCGGAAACATCTGCGTACCTCAGCCTCAGAGATGACCAAGGTGCAGGTCACTTCGATGGCTCTTCCTGGGGGCTCAGTGCCGGTGACATTGAACCGAGCATAAAAAAGATTTAGCTCATCTAGGAGAGAGGCACCAATATTTGTAGCATCATTGTGCTTAGCTTTGAAGTCTGTGATGGTGTGCAGACCTTGCCATAAGCTGAGTGTGTTGTTGATGGAGAGTTGTGTCTGGAACTTGTCCTTGTAATGTAATTAGTCACATGGGTGTAATTAGGCAGCAGGTGCTCGTTGAGACAAAAGGGCTTGTTACCATGCTGTATATCTAAAGTTCTAAAGGTACTTTTCTTTGATCTGTAGTAAAATGCACATCAAAAACATACCTTCTACATAACATAATATGTTTCATATGGAATATAAAATTACATTAAACATTGAAAAGTGAAATTGTCAGACTACAATAGCGGCATTAACTTAATCTTTCATTAGTCTGCATTGACATTATTATTTCTGTTTGAAACTTCTATAAAATGTTATAAATCATCAGCAAAATATACACATAGCTTCCTCAATTATCGTATTAGAAATTGAAAACAATTTGCTTATGTCAAAAATAGTTCATCCATTTGCAAAACACACAAAATGCTTTAGACTGACGAAGGGTCTCGACCCAAAACGTTGACTGCTTCTTTCAACGGATGCTGCCCAACCTGCTGAGTTCATCCAGCCTTTTTGTACGTCTTGATTTGACCACAGCATCTGCAGTGTACTTTGTGTATGCTTTAGACTGTCTGGACTGTTCCGGACTGTCGATGTTTCTGGACTGTAAAAGAAGGGGGAATAAGCCAAAATAAGAAGAGGAGGGGTACAAGATGGCAAGTAATAGGTGAAAACAGGTGAGCGAGAAGTTGGGTGAGTGGTGAAGTGGGGATGAAGTAAGAAGCTGGGAGGTGATAAGTTGAAAGGAGAAAGGGCTGAAGAAGAAGGAATCTGATTGGAGAGGTCAGTGGACCATAGAAGAAAGGAAAGGATGAGAGGCATCAGAGGACGGCGATGGGCAAGAGAAGAGAAGAGCCAAAATGGGGAATGGAAAATGAGAGAAGTGGCAGGGTGGAGAAATTCCCAGATGTTAGATCAGTTGATGTTCACGCAATCAGGAGTGAGGCTAAACAGACAGAATGTGAAATGTTGCTCCTACATCATGGTGTGCCTCATTACGGCTATGTAGGCCATGGACAAGCAGGTTGGAAAGGGAATGGGAGTCAAATTGAAATGGGTGGCCACTGAGAAAATCCAACATTTGCGGCTGACTGAGCAAAGATGTTCATGAAATGGTTCCCCATTCTACATCTGGGCTCACGATGCAGAGCAGGCCGCATCACGAGCACTGCATAGAGTAAATGACCTTGACAAGCTTCAAGTCTAGTCAAGTCACTTTTATTGTCATTTCGACCATAACTGCTGTGTACAGTACACAGTAAAAATGAGTCAACGTTTTTCAGGACCATGGTGTTACATGATACAGTACAAAAACTAGACTGAACTACTTAAAAAAAAACACAGAGAAAGTTACACTAAAGACCTACACTGGACTACATAAAGTGCACAAAAACAGTGCAGGCGTTACAATAAATAATAAACAGGACAATAGGGCAAGATGTCAGTCCAGGCTTCGGATATTGAGGAGTCTGATAGCTTTGGGGAAGAAACTGTTACATAGTCTGGTCGTGAGAGCCCGAATGCTTCGGAGCCTTTTCCCAGACGGCAGGAGGGAGAAGAGATTGTATGAGGGGTGCATGGGGTCCTTCATAATGCTGTTTCCTTTGTGGATGCAGCGTGTAGTGTAAATGTCTGTAATGGAGGGAAGAGAGACCCCAATGATCTTCTCAGCTGACCTCACGATCCGCTGCAGGGTCTTGCGATCTGAGGGTGCAATTTCTGAACCAGGCAGTGATGCAGATGCTCAGGATGCTCTCAATACAACCCCTGTAGAATGTGATGAGGATGGGGGAGGTGGGAGATGGACTTTTCTCAGCCTTTGCAGAAAGTAGAGACACTGCTGGGCCTTCTTTGCTATGGAGCTGGAGTTGAGGACCAGGTGAGATTCTCCATCAGGTGAACACCAAGAAATCTGGTGCTCTTTACGATCTCTATCGAGGAGCCGTTGATGTTCAGCGGGGAGTGGTCGCTTTGTGCCCTCCTGAAGTCAACAACCATCTCTTTTGTTTTGTCTTGTACCATTTATTTCTAATGTCTACTTTCTCCTTTTAGTCAGAAGCCATTTTTTGGTATAACTGTGCTGCACCCACTCAAATAATTAAGATGGACTCTATCTCAGTTGATCAACTTATTGTGCCGTCAACTGGAAAGCTCAATATTAAATGGAACGGCCAGGTAAAAAGGCTGATCAAGGGACTGAAGGTAAGTGAGCATTAAATCCTATCCATTCTGCAGGTTTGCCTTCTGATTTCACATAGGTGATACTATGTTTATGCTGATTCTTATCACTTGTGCTCATGTTTATTCCACCAGTGGATAGTTGTTCAAATAATCTTAATTTTCAGCACATAATTATCCTTGGATTTTTTTTTTGGTGCTGATGGATAATAATTTAACATGGACACCAATACGTTCTGCAAGGAAATAAATTTTTCCAGTGGGAAGTTAGGACCTGTAATTTAGCAACAGATCCATGGATAGGAAATGGAGATTGAATGAAAAATGTAAGAGTGTGTAGGAGACAGAGATGAGCTGTTAGATAGAGCTCGGATGAACTTGAGGGGCTGAGTAGACTCCTTCCATGCTATGATCTCTGATGTTGGGATGTTCAACACGTACGTTGTGACGATCAAACTTGAGAGTGCAATCTCTATTACACTTCTCAGATTATTCTAACCACCAGCCCTGTTCCATTAGTGTCACTGACAATTTAAAGCTCAATATTAGCTTAGATCTAGAATTATTTATCACATGTACATTGAAACATACAGTGAAATGTCTGTTTTGCTTGAACAATCAACATAGCCAAGAAGGTGCTGGAGCAGCCTGCAAATTTTCTCATAACTTTCTTCTTTGACCTCAATTTCACTTCCAATTTCAGACAATGCTTCTTTCTTGTAACTATGACTTTGGATTACATTATTTTGTTTAAAAAGAAGCTTGTTTTGTTTATTCGCAGGTTGTGGGTCAGCATTTTGCTTTCTGTCAATCTCCCTTATATTTTGCATGTGCAATCAGTCTACACACCAAAATGAAAACCATCCTGTTGGGAATTGTCGAGGCAGAATGGTTTTGAAGTAGGCTGATTAATCATTGAAACCCAGCTGAAGCTCTGAGGGAAAAATCATCAACTTGTCCAGAATTTGCTGTACTGTAATTTTGTCTGATTTAAATTTGTTGCGTGGAAAACCAGAACTTCACCTAACTCAGCACTAAAGTGACTCCACAACCTGCAGACTCACTTTCCAGGACTCTGCCACTTGTGTTCTCAGTATTAGGATTCCCAGGGACAGAGGATGGTGTGGGTGCAGACACCCAGCCCTGAGACATCCAGCAAGGTCAATTGATTCCAAACAATTGGTTTATTGGCCATTCCAAAATGTCTCTATGGTGTTTCCTGCATTCTCGCCTCTCCTTTTCTATTGTCCCAACTATTATTCCCAACTATTATTCAACTGTTATATATATATGTGCTTAAGTCTTGTGCAGCACTGTAGTATAAAATTATTTACAAAACTGAGTACGTAATGCAAAATCGGAGCAAAAATTTGAAGACCCATCAGAACTCCACATTAAGACCAATCCATATGGAAATTTTTTTTTCTAATGACACAGCGTGGAGTAGGCCCCTCTGTCCCTTCAAAGGACACTTGCCCGCCAACTCCCGACAACCTCGATTAACCCTAACCTAATCACGGAACAAATTACCATGACCAACTAACCTACACTGTAGGTCTCTAGAATGTGTGAGGAAACTGGACAACCCAGAGAAAACCCACACATTCCGTGGACAGGACATAGAGAGATTTCTTACTGACTGCACCAGAACTGAATCCGAACTCCATCGTGATAACTGTTTTGCTCCCCTGGTGCCTGTGACCATATCCAACAGTTTTCCTGCATTGTAGATAGTAGTGGTCCATGAAATAAGAAGATAGTGAAAAGGAGCATTACAGACTTGAAAGGCAGAATACAGTTGATTTAAATAGCTAAATGTGTTCAGTTAAATATATGACAAGCCAACTTCTTTATTTTAGACAAACATCTGTTCCAGGGAAGCCAGTGCATTTGTATTCATTCCTCAAGACAGCAGAAAAACATGAATAATCAGTTTTGCATCCCGTTACAAACCCTGGAAATCAAAAGATGAATTGATAGAGGTGTACATGATCATAAGAAGAATATACAGAGTGGACAGCCAAAGACTTCTATCCAGAGCAGAAATGGCTAATATGAAGGGGCATAATTTTAAAGTGTTTGGAGGAAAAGATGGGGGTGGGGCTGTCAGAGTTAGGTTTTTTGCACAGAGAGTGAAGGATGCATGGAACATGCTTCCATGAGTGCTGGTAGAAGCAGATTCATTAAGGACATTTAAGGGACTCTTAGATAGGCACATTGATGAAAGAACAATGGATGTTTAAGTGGGAGGGAAGGGTGAAATTGATCTCGGAGTAGGTTAAACGATTGGCTCAAGTACGGTGCTGTGATGTTCTATGCTCTATGATGGTGGAGTGGAAGGTGAAGTTTAGGCAAGATTACAAGAAGATCCAAATCAACTGTGGATGTGATCAGGGAAGGGCAGGTGGAATTTAACTTTGACAATGAAGGTGTTGCATTTTAGTAAGAGAAACCAGCAAAGGACAGTACAGTAAATGGTAGGGCTCCGGCGAGTGTTATGGGAACAGAGAAACGTGGGGTTAGAGAAACATAGATCCTGGCAGGTGGTGGCATAACAATGGGATAGGCATATGGATGAAAGAAAAATGGAGGGCTATGTAGAAAGGAAGGTTCAGATTGATCTTTAGGTTAAAGGGTCATCAGCACGTTAAGGGCTGAAGGGACAATTCTGTACTATACTATTTCATGTTCAATGTTGTACAAAGTAATTCTACGAAGAATACGTTAGCAATGTCTATTGTTGAACTTAACCTGTTTTGTTTTCAGTCACATAAATCTTTCACTTCACAGAAATAACTATTACTTTTGCATGTTTAATTGATTTAGGTTAAAGTGCTATTTCAGAGGAGGGCAATATTTTGGGAAAAATTATCCTGTCCTAAAGGTATAAACTGTGACATGAAGTTTTGTGAATTTATAGGTCGGGATCCATCTTGTTCTATCGCCGCTGTAAGTTTGATATTTCCTTTTTACATTCAGATATGTTCGTCTCAGATCATTGTCAATACAGATCAAATTGTTGGGTGATTATAATTTATGCCCTTGATACCCACGTTTATCTGTTTAGAAACAATATCCATTCTAGTGCACTGTGCCCTTACTGAAAACTTATTTATTTAAAATGTATAAAGTGCAAAGCAATTAATATTAATATTTGCAAATATAAATTATAAATCACTGCAAAATCAACCAGCAGGATTCATAGCAGTATCAAATCTATTGCACTCCAAATGCATTATTTTTCTAAAAACTGGCATAAAATGTTGGAGAAAATCAACAAGTCAAGCAGCATCTATGGAGGAGAATAAAAGTCGATATTTTTGGATATAAATCATCATCACGACTGAAAAGTGACAGGGCAGAAGACCATATGTGAAGATGGAACACAATCTGGCAGGTAATCGGTGAGATCACATTGCACTGACTGGTTATTGCATAGACAATGACTGACTTGTCGAGTTCCTCCAGCATTTTGTGTATTTTGTCCAAGACTTCCAGCATCGACAGAATCACTTGTGTTTACAACTTTCTAAGAAATCTGTCAATCTGGAAAAGATGCACCCATAGCACAATCATACTTTGATTATCTCCCCACCCCTCCCAGTCCCCAACTCCAAGCCATCATTGTGTTAGCAAAAAAGGGTTAAACAGAACCTTTGTCCCCACGGAGCTGCATTGGTATAGAGAAGGTGTATTTTCCTCACTGTTGTATGTTTACAAGTCTGAGTCCATAGAATTTTACCAGAAAATACCGGAGGTCAGGGATTTATGTACTGAGGAAAAGAAGAAAGGATGGACCTTTAGTCTGGCTGGGAAATCTGAAAATTTTCAAGAAAGGGTCCCCACATGTTTTGGAACTTTATGTCCGAGTTGAGAATTGAATAATGGATCTTCTCAAGGTGTAGACTGGGCATGATGTCCCTGAACCACTGAGAGTGGGTGGGTGGGGTAGCATCCCTCCACTTGAGCAAAACTGCATGCCTGGCCAAAAGAAAGGCAAAAGACAGCGTGTGACGTTTAGTTGGACTCAGGTATGTGTCCTCCTCTCCGGAAGTGCTGAAAAGAGCAATTGAAGGGTTAGGTTACAAATTGTAATTAAGTATTTGGGATCGAGTTTGGAAAACATCTTTCCATTATTTTTCCAAGCTAGGGCATGTCCAGTACATGTGAATAAGGGAAGCCTCGCCCCTTTTGCATTTGTCGCAGCAGAGATTAACATCTGGGTAAATGCGAGATCATTTAGTTTTAGACATATGGGCCCTGTTTACGACCTTGAACTGTAACAGGCAGTGGCGGACACATAAAGAGGTTAAGTTAACTAACTTGAGAACTACATCCCATACATCATCTGATAGTGAGAAAGTTAAATCTTGCTGCCAGGCAGTTGTAATTTTGTCAAGGGGGGCTCACCTCAGAACTGCTAGCTTGTCACAAATAGTAGATATTAGACCTTTGTGCAAAGGATTCATGCAGAGAAACATATCAATGACGTTTGTGTCGGGTGCCTCAGGGAAATTTGGTATCAAAGGGCTGATAAAATGTATAATTTTCAAATATCTGAAGAAATGAGGGTTGGGTAAATTAAACTTTGCAGACAGTTGTTCAAATGATGCAAAGCTGTTGTCTATAAAAAGATTTTTAAAGCACCTGATGCCCTTTCTGTACCAGTCTTGAAATGTTGGATCATGTATAGAAGGCTGGAAGAGATAATTACATAGAAAAGGACTTGAAAGAGAGAAGCCATGGAGACCACTATGCTTTCTGAACTGAGCCCATACTCTCAGGGTGTGCCTGATAACAGGATTAGTAATTGGTTTAGGTGTAAGAAAAGGGAGTGCAGATACAAGAAGTGCGGCGATGGAGACATTCTTAATAGAGTTCTGCTCCATTGTCACCCATTTGGGGCAGACAGATTGGCTGTAAAACTGAGACCAAAAGATGAGACAGTGTATGTTAGCTGCCCAGTAATATAAGCGGAAATTGGGCAGATCCATGCCCCCATCACATTTAGATTTTTGAAGATGGACTTTATTCAGTCAGGGACGCTTGCCCTTCCATAAGTAGGATGATATGACTGAGTCTAGCAAGTCAAAGAAGGCTTTAGGAATGAAGATTGGTATGGATTGAAAAAGGTATAAGAACTTAGGAAGGATGTTCATTTTTGACAACGTTGATTCGCCCCATCAGGAACATGGACTGGGGTGACCACTGTGCTAGGCTCTGTTTTGTATGATTTAACAAATTAATGAAATTTTCTCCAAAAAGATGTTTATATTTCCTTGTTACTGTGATGCCAAGGTAAGTAAATTGGTTATTCACTATCTTAAAAGGGAGGCTATGGAACTCTGACGCTTGTGCTTCTCTATTTATTGGAAAAAGTTCACTCTTGTTTAAGTTACATTTGCATCCTGAAAACTGGCTAAATTTGTTAAGGAGTGAGAACGTAGGGGGTAAGGAGGTGATCAGGTTTGATTTAAAAGATCGTCAGCATAAAGGGAGACTTTGTGCTCAACTCCCTCCTTCCAAATCCCCGTCAGATCTGCACAACTACAGAACGCAATCACCAGTGGCTCTATGGCCAAATCAAAAAGTAACGGGCTTAAGGGACACCCTTGGCGGTTTCCACGTTTGAGGTTGAAAGGCTGGGATTGCTGAGAGTTGGTCAAAACAGAGGCGGTGGGAAGTGAATTTGACAGTTTAATCCACTTGGTCCGAAATCAAATTTTTCTAAAACAGCAAAGAGGTAATTCCATTCCACATGATCAAATGATTTCTCTGCACCTAAGGAAATGACACATTCAGGGATCCCAACTGAAGGTGAGTATAAAATATTTAAGAGGCGGTGTATGTTAAAAATTGGGAGGCCGCTTTTGAAAATGCTGGTTTGGTCTTCAGAAATAATTGAGGGTAGGATGTTTTCCAATCTACGGGCCAGAACTTCAGCTAAAATTTTGACATCAGCATTTAACAGAGAGATTGGCCTGTATGAGGAGCACTCTGTTGGATCTTTGCCTCTCTTTGCTAGAAGATTGATGCATGCCTCATTAAATGATGCTGGCAGTTTACCTTGTTTAAACAAATCAGATAGAACCAAGGTTAGTTGAGTTAAGAGCAGTTATGAAAATGATTTAAAGAATTCTACAGGGAACCCGTCAGGTCCTGGAGATTTACCAGTCTGCTGTAACGAGATGGCTGAGGATATTTCCTCTAATGATATTGGCTCATTCAGTCTCATTTTGAGATCAGGAAAGAGCATGGAGATATTTAAGTTGTTTAAAAAATTCTCGACCAAAATGTTATCATTTGGGGATTCAGAAGTGTAAAGTCGGGAATAAAAATTCCTGAATATGTCGTTGATTTCAGAATGATACGAGGTGAAGCATCCGTTTTCCATTCGAATTTTTGTGATGTGTTGTTTGGTTTTGAGGCCCCTTAATTGGTTGGCTAAAAATTTGCCAGATTTGTCACCATTGATATAGAACTGGTTCTTGCTCTTCAAAAGTTGGCTTTCAATTGGATGAGTGGAAATAAGGTCAAATTTAGTTTGGAGTTCCACTCGTTTTTTGTACAGCTCCGGATTTTTAATTTGACCATATTGTTGGTCTATTATTTTAACTTGATTGACCAGATCTAGTCGTACTTTATGGGTCTTTCTTTTCATATTTGCAGTGTAGGAAATTATTTGACCCCTGAGGTATGCTTTCAAAGCATCCCAAACAACCAGGCCTGAGGTTTCAGGTGAAGTATTGGTATTAAGGAAAAAGATTATCTGGTCCTCCACAGATTTTACAAAATCATTATCTGACAGTAAGGTCGAATTAAAATGCCAATGCTTATTTATTTGAGGAAGGCCAGGAAGAATTATAGACAAGACAACCGGAGCGTGGTTTGATATCACTATGCTCTGATAAACACAGGAATGGACCGATGGAATCAGCTGATTATCGATTAGAAAGTAGTCAATTCTAGAAAAGGTGTGATGGACGTGTGAGAAGAAAGAATATTCTCTCTTATTTGGGTGGAGAAAGCACCATACATTGGCAGGCATTCCACCCCGCAAAAATGCATTTCAGGGAGGTAGCACCCCCGCCCCTCACAACCCCATATCCCCCCTCCCCAGTCGAACTCCAAGTGTGTATGTAATACTTCGTTTAGTGATTTTGTCTAATCTGTAAACCAAGTTGGGTATATGCAGAAAATGTGACACTAAAATATGTACTTATATTATATCATGGAGTCATTTTTTATTCATTACAACTTTATGCAAGTGTACAGGGAGTTTGGCCTCATCACGTAGAGCATCAATAGAGTATCTCCTTAGCAGCTAGCCAGCTAGTTTAAATAACGTTAGCTATGCTAATAAATGAATGACACCTGTTAAACTCACCTTAACATGTCTTTTACAGTCATTTAACCCACCATGGGTAATAGAAACATTACTGTTGCAAACAGTGCAGCGAGCAACACTCTCATTAGTTTTGACCGTTATTAGGTAGGAGTACACTTTAGTGTAGTCTGGGGTGAAGTATGTTTTATATTTTCTTTTTTTGGAACATTCTGGCACAACAGGACACGAAACTGAACTGATGGACAATGAAAGAGAGAGAGAGGTCAGCTGTAAAGCCCGCCCACAGAGAAAACTGATGGGTCTACTTAGCACAAAGAGAGACCAATCAGGATGCTTGCTCTCCTTCTCCCTCTCAAAAAAAATTGATTTCCAGGATATTGTATATAATTTGCAGGCGTCAGGGAGCTGCTATGGATATGCAGGAGACTCCCCGAACTTCCGGGAGAGGTGGGATGTCTGCATCAGAGATGCCATAGTTGGAGAGGAAGGACTGAATTAATGAGGCAGATTTGCTTAGTACTCTGGGAATAGGAGACGATCAATCCAGCACCGGATCTAACCAACAGTTGAAGTCTTCACCTAGTATGAGAGAGTATGAACTCAAATCAGGCAGCGCAGAAAAAAAAACATTCAAAGAAGTCCACATCATCTGAGTTAGGAGCATATATGTTAGCCAACACTACCAATGTATTATATAATTTCCCTGAGACAATGACAAAATGTCCGTTTGTGTCTGATATTGTGTTGTGGAGCTCAAAGGGACTGTTTTGATTTATGAGAATTGGGACCCCCCCCCCCCACTTTAGTCTGAAAAGTGGAATGTAAGAGCTGCCCCACACATCGTGACATAAGACGGGAATTATCAGAACTGCGAATGTGTGTTTCTTGTAGAAATGCAATTGCTGTATTAAACTGTTTGAGATGTGATCTTCCTTCTTTTAACAGGGTGATTCAGCCCCTTGACATTCCAGCTCACAAAATTTAACGGACTAACCATTCTCCTTTAAAAAGGATACAGGTTGAAAGGCATAAACGGGGTCACGTTTTCGGGTATCAGCTCTGGGGCAAAAGTGTAAAGCAAAGAGAAACAGGGCAGAAATAAATTCTGTATAACAAAGACTGCTGAGGGTTCTTAAAACAAAACCAGCATTGGAGTACCTCCCCCCCACACCCCCCAACCCACAAGACAGCTGCCAGAGAACCTAGCAACAATAATCATCCAACAGTACAACTTCCTGTCACTCGTAGCGTCATCTTCAACTCCATTATTGTTATTTAAAGGAAACAGTAAGCATTTAACCCTCCTAAACTGAAATTGTGCTTAGTGAAAGATAAACAATTCCCCCAAGGTTTGTTAAACATGGCTCTGAAAACAGAACCATAAAACAGAAATATAAATTTACATTTGAAAGAAGTAAAAAATAAAGAAATAAGTAGACTTTACCCAATGCTCTTCCCATGAAAGTTTGTAGAGTTCATTGAATTGGAGGTAAAAGGAAAGAGCAGTCTGAGTGAATATTATTCCACTTACCGTAGTAGTCAGTACCTAACCCGGCCAAGTTAGACCAGACCTTGCTATCCAAGCACTAGACAGACAGACATACTTTATTGATCCCGAGGGAAATTGGGTTTCGTTACAGTCGCACCAACCAAGAATAGGTAGAAATATAGCAATATAAAACCATAAATAATTAAATAATAATAAGTAAATTATGCCAAGTGGAAATTAGTCCAGGACCAGCCTATTGGCTCAGGGTGTCTGACACTCTGAGGGAGGAGTTGTAAAGTTACTAACGTTACCTGCAGAGTGTATGGGAGAAAAGTATTTTATGAAGAGTTTGATGTAGAGCTGAGCCTACTGGGCCTGAACACCTCCCTCTGTAACTGGATCCTAGACTTCCTGACTGGGAGACCTCAGTCAGTCTGGATCGGGAGCAGCATCTCCAACACCATCACACTGAGCACGGGGGCCCCCCAGGGCTGCGTGCTCAGTCCACTGCTGTTCACTCTGCTGACCCACGACTGTGCTGCAACACACAGTTCAAATCACATCATCAAGTTCACCGATGACACGACCGTCGTTGGTCTCATTAGCAAGAACGACGAGTCAGCTTACAGAGAGGAGGTGCAGCGGCTAACGGCCTGGTGCAGAGCCAACAACCTGTCTCTTAATGTGAACAAAACAAAAGAGATGGTTGTTGACTTCAGGAAGGCACGGAGTGATCACTCCCCACTCAACATCAACGGCTCCTCAGTAGAGATCATAAAGAGCACCAAATTTCTTGGTGTTCACCTGACAGAGAATCTCACCTGGTCCCTCAACACCAGCTCTATAGCAAAGAAAGCCCAGCAGCATCTCTACTTTTTGCGAAGGCTGAGGAAAATCCATCTTCCACCCTCCATCCTCATCACATTCTACAGGGGTTGTATTGAGAGCATCCTGAGCAGCTGCATCACTGCCTGGTTTGGAAATTGCACCATCTCGGATTGCAAGACCCTGCAGTGGATAGTGAGGTCAGCTGAGAAGATCATCGGGGTCTCTCTTTCAGCCATCATGGACATTTACACTACACGCTGCATCCGCAAAGGAAACAGCATTATGAAGGACCCCATGCACTCCTCATACAATCTCTTCACCCTCCTGCCGTCTGGGAAAAGGCTCCAAAGCATTCGGGCTCCTACGACCAGACTATGTAACAGTTTCTTCCCCCAAGCTATCAGACTCCTCAATACCCGAAGCCTGGACTGACACCTTGCCCTACTGTCCTGTTTATTATAATGTCTGCACTGTTTTTGTGCACTTTATGCAGTCCAGTGTAGGTCTGTGGTCTAGTATAGCTTTCTCTGTGTTTTTTTTATTATTATTCAGTCTAGTTTTTTGTACTGTGTCATGTAAACCATGGTCCTGAAAAAAGTTGTCTCATTTTTATTATGTATTGTACCAGCAGTTATGGTCAAAATGACAATAAAAGTGACTTGACTTGACTTGACTTGAAATAAGTGAATGTTATTGCTGAATGATGACAATGATGACAGAGTGAAAAATACTGTATTACAATAATTGATTGGATCCAAAAACAAAACAGGAAAAATTAATCAGAAAATTTAATTGTGATTTATTGGGTCCTGTAAGTTGTTTTGTTCAGTAATGTTCTGAAAAGTAAAATAATGAATATCCTAAAACTAAACTTCTGTATTGCAGAATACTAAAATACATGTTAATGAGGAGTATCAACTGGATAAAGCCATTTTTAAACCTGGTGATTATTCTGCAAGATATTTACTATTGACTCCATTTGGAAGACGTGTTGGTTGTTTTAAAGTCCTCTTTAAGGTTTCATAACCTTTGCAAGAGACAGCAAAAAAATTCAGGTACAATGTAGTTTTCTCTTCTAGACGATTATCTTTAACATTTTGTATTCTCGGTTTAGAGTCATAGAGCACAGAAAGTCCTTGCTGCTGGATCATTGCCCTCCATTTTTCTCTAATCCATATATGTATCTAAACCTCTCTTAAATATTGCAACAAATAAGCATTCCACATCACTTTCCCTAACATTACACTATGCTCTCTGCTTGTAAAGCAAGATTAGGAGGGTAAGTAAATTTTATTTGTTGAAGGGACATTAACTACAAGGGACCATAATGCATGGGAGCAGAATTAGGCCATTTGGCCCATCATGTCTGCTCTCCCAGTTCAACATGGCTGATGCATTATTCCTCTCATCCCCAATCTCCTGCCTTTTCCCCATATCCCTTCATGTCCTGACCAATCAAGAATCAATCAATGTCTGGCTTAAATATACATATAGACTTGGCCTCCACAGCTGCCTGTAGCAACGAATTCCACAGTTTAACCACTCCTTGGCTAAAGAAATTCTTCCTCATCTCCTTTATAAAAGGATGCCTCTTTATTCTCTGGCTATGCCTTCTGGTACTAGACTCCCCCTCCAGTGGAAATATCTTCACCACATCTACTTTCACCATTCAATAAGTTTTAATGAAATCACCCCTCATTCTTCTGATTTCCAGTGAATGCAGGCCTGGAGCCATCAAACACTCTTCTTTGTCCATTCTCCTCAGCTGTCTTAGCCATTCTGTAGCCTCTCTACTTCCTCAAATCTACCTTCCACTCCACCTATCATCATATCATCTGCAAACTTTGCAACAAAGTCATCAATTCCATCATCCGATTCATTGACATATATCATAAAAAGAACTGGTCCCAACACAGACTCCAGTGGAACACCACTGATCACCAGCAGCCAACCAGAAAAGGCTTCCTTTATTCTCACATTCTGCCTGCTGCCAGTCAGCCACTTCTTTATCCATGCTGGAATCTTACCTGCAATACCATGGGCTCATTCCTTGTTATGCAGTCTCATGTTTGGCACCTTGTCCAAGGCCTACTGAATATCCAAATACACAACAGATTTGTCAGGCAAAATTTTCCCTTGAGGAAACCATGCTGACTACAGGCTATTTTATCACATGCCTCTAAATACCCCAAAACTACATCCTTCATAATTGACCTCAACATCATCCCAACCACTGAGATCAGACAAATTGGCTAATAATTTCCTGCCTCTCTCCTTTCTCGAAGAGCCAAATGACATTTGCAGTTTTCCAGTCCTCCAGAACCATTCCAGAATCTATTGCTTCTCAAAAGACCATTACTAATGCCTTCATAATCTCTTCAGCCATCACTTTCTGAACCCTGGGGTGCACACCACCTGGTCCCGGTGACTTATCTACATTCAGACCTTACAGTTTCCCCAAGAACCTTCTCCCTAGTATTGGTAACTTCACCCATATCATGACCCTTAAAACTAAGAACTTCCACCCCACTGCTAGTGTCTTCCACTGATGTAAAATGCATATTCAATTTGTCTACCATTTCCTTTTCTCCTATTACTACATCCTCAGAATCGTCTTCTAGCAGTCTAATATCCACTCTCACCTCTCTTTTACACTTCTTAATGAATTTTTTAGTTGCCTTTGGTTTGTATTTGAAAGCTTCCCAATCCTCTAACTTCCCAATAATTTTTGTTCTATTTTATGTTCTCTCTTTGGCTCTTATGTTGGCTTTGACTTCTAATCTAGCCAACATTCACCAGTTCCGCCAGATGCTTGTTCCACACTCTCACTACCTCTGAGTGAAGATGATCCCCCTCAGCTTTCACAAAAAATCAGACGCATTTACACTATCAAATCCCCTCATTGACTTATATTCCAGGGAATAAAATCTTAACCCATCCATATTGACCTTTGACTTAGTTCTTCAAGTTCCTTCAGCATCCTTGTTAATTTGTCTGTACTCTTTCAATCTTATTGATGTTTTCTGCAGTAAGGTGAGCAGAGCATCACACAAACTCCAAATAACGTCTCACCAATGTCTTATACAACTTGCTGAAGTACATGTAGACAATATCCACCAGCTTTCCCTCAGTAAATGTCCTGGCAATCTCCTCAAGCATCTCTATAATAGAACATAGAACAATAGCTTAGAATTCTTCTGGATCTTCCTGCAGCTTTATTGAACTCTGTCTGAATTCACCGATATCTTCTGCATTCAGATATACTTTGGTTAACATTGTAATTAATGCATATTTCATGTGGAAGTACATTGATACATTGAACATAATTCCTCTTACCAATGTACCCATGCTATTTTTGAAGTAGAAGCATTCTAACCATGACATTTCTCTTCATTATAGGCAACTCCTGTTTTGTGGCTGATGAAGTTACAGACCTCTGTTGGAATTCACAACTCATGACCCAAAAATTGGAATTATGTAATCTAATTAGCTCTTAAAAATTAAAAAAGAATGGAATCTATTAAACACAAAGCTGCAATGGTACAAAAGCTTTTGTCTCGTTTTATTTGTTTCAACTTGCATTTCTATACACGCACAAATAGTGTGACTTTTTCAAACCTCTCTCTCTTTCTCCTGTTTTTTGCTCTCTCTCTCTCTCTCTCTCTTGTCTTTCTCTCTCTCTCTCTCTCTCTCTCTCTCTCTCATTCTGTCTGTCTCTCTCCTATTTCTCTTTCTTCTGTTTCTCTCTCTCTCTCTCTCTCTCTCTCTCTCTCTCTCTCTCTCTCTCTCTCTCTCTCTCACAGTGGAAAAATTCTCCCCATTTACCCTATCTATACCTTCTCATGATTTTGTATACCACGTTTGAATCTCCCCTCATTCTTCTCAGCTCCAGAAAACAAATATTAACTGATTCGACCTTTCCCTATGTCTCAGGGTTTCAGGTTCCAGCTGCATACTTGTAACTTTTCTCTGCACTCGTTCAATCTTTCTGAAAACTTTCCACAGATAGGTGCACAAATACTCCAAATTTAGTCTCACCAACATCTTATACAACTTCAACAACACATCCTAACCCCTCTACTCAATACTACGATTTATAAAGACAATAAAATAATTTTCATGCAACACATAAAATTTAATATAAATTGAAATAAATAAATAGTGCAAAAAAAAATAGCAAGGTAGCTTTCATGGATTGGTCAGAAATCTAATGGTAGAGGGGAGAACCTGGTCACAATATGCTGAGTCTCGGATCAGGCTCCTGTCCCTCCTCCCTGATAAGAAGGGGACACATCCTAGATTGTGATGGTCTTCAGTGATGGTTGCTACCTTCTTGAGGCACCAACTTTTGAAGATATCCTCAATAGTGGGGAGGGTTGAGCCCATGATGGAACTGCTGAATCTACAACCCTCTGCAGTCTCTGTAGATCCTCTGCATTGGAGCCTGCAACCAATCAGAATATGACTGTAGGAATGTGCTGGGGACATAACAAGTCTACTCAAACTCATAATGAAGTACAGCCACTGCTGTCTCTTCCTCATGATTGCATCAATATGTTGGGCCTGGAATTTGTAAACAATGGGACGGCAGATCATTGGGCATTCTAATAATTCTCTGGACACCTGCTTTGAAAACCTGAGGCACAAAACATCAGGCAATTTATTGCCTTTCATTCCCATTAATTTCTCCATATTTTTGTTGCCCCTGTTGGTAACTTCTTTGTGTGCTGCATTCACTTTTAACCTGTAGTCCTCCAATATTTCAGAGGCTTCTTTTTCTTCATTTTCTGTTTTGCCTTCACTTTGAACTTCCAGCAGTTTTCTGCTTTTGTTTGGTGCATATATGGTCATACACCAAGTAGCCACGTTATTAGATTCCTCCTGTAGCTAATAAAGTGGCCAATGGGTATATGCTTGTGGTCCTCTGCTGCTGTAACCCATATACTTCAAGATTAGACCCAAATGGCTCATAAAGTCCCAGCATCATATCCTTCCTTCTGTATTCTAGTTCTCTCAGAATGAATGCTAACTTTTCATTTGACTTCCAAACATCAACACAACATAGAATCTTTGATTTCAGAATCTTCTCCCCATTTAGAAAATAGTCCATGCCTTTATTTCTACTGCCAAAGACCAAGCACTTCCCGACATGATATTCCATCTGCTATTTCTTGGCCCATTCTCTGAAACTTTCTAATTCCTCCTGCAGGCACCCTGCTTCCTCAGCACTGCCCAACCCTCCACCTATCTTCATATTGTCTGCAAACTTGTCCACAAAGCCATCTGTTCTGAAATCCAAATAGCTGACAAATAACATGAAAAGAAGTGGTCCTTAAACTGACCCCTACAGCACACCACTGGTTATTGGAAGCAAACCAGAAGAGGACCCTTTTATTCTGACCTTTTGCCTCTGACCAGTCAGCCAGACTTCTATTCATCTGAGTATCTTTGCTGTACTATCTTGGGCTCTTCTTTTGTTAAGCAGCCTCATTGTGGGACCTTGTCAACACCTTCTGAAAATCTAAATAAACAACAACCACCCACTCTCCTTTGTCTCTCCTGTCTGTTATTTCCTCAAAGGACTCCAGCAGATTTGTCAGGCAAGATTTCCCCTTAAGGAACCCATGCTGACTTTGACCTACTTTGTCATATGTGTTCAAGTACCCTGAAACCTGAACCTTAATATAGAGCCCAACATCTTTCCAACCACTGAAGTCAGGTGAACCTGCCCAAAATATCTTTTCTTTTGCCTCCCTCCCTTCTTAAAGGCCTGACTGCCCCAATCAAACCCACTGAAATTAGTCTTGCTGATAGTTAAAGTAATGTAGAAACATTCAGAATCGAAACCATTGTTGATTGCAGAACGCTTTATGTTTCATAAGCAGAACCAAAAGGAAGGAGAGCCCATTTCAGCATATGTAGCTGAATTGAAGACATTGTCTGAGCATTCTCAGTTCACTGATGCTCTCAATGAAGATCTGACAGATATATCTGCATACCTTGACTTAGCTTTATCCTCGCTGGTTCAGTCCCTTCCTACCTACATCCATGATACTTCACACGCTCCCTTACAGTGATTTCAAGATTACAATGATTCCCATTCATTTTCTTTTCACAATTGATGTCCAGTCCCTATAATTCTTCATCCCCGTCAGGATGGCCTCAGAGCTCTCTGTTTCATTTTGGACTCAAGACCCAAATAGTTCCCTTCCAGCACCATGCTCCTCCATCTGGCACAACTGATCCTCACTCTGACAATTTTACCTTCGGCTCTTCTCAGTTTCTTCAAACTGAAGGTGTAGTCATGAGCACTCCCATGGGTCCGAGCTATACCTGCCTTTTTGTCAGCTACGTAGAGCAGTCTATGTTCCAAGCCTACAGTGGTATCAATCCCCAACTTTTCCTACGCTACATCAACAGCTGCATTGGTGCTGCTTCCTGCACCCATGCAGAGCACATTGACAATCGCCAAGATCCCTTTCCATAGTAAATACTGAAGCAAAGTATTCATTAAGTACCTCTGCTATCTCCTCCACACTTTTCCACTGTCACACTTAAAATGTGCGAGAGAACCGAAACCGCACTATCTCAAGCAGATTGTACAAACTGTTACCGACAGCAGTAGGTATCGAACTCACTCTCAATGGCGCTGTAAAGCAATTGCACTAACCACTATGCTACCATGCTAACTCGGTCAAACAATCACTAGAGTTTGTAGAGAATGGTGCAGGAAACAAAAATACCCAGTGGGTAGCAGTTCTGTGAGCAAAAATGTCCTATTAATGAGAGAGGTCAAAGGAGATTTGTTCAAGCTGACAGGAAGGTGACATTATCTCATACAACCAAGTGTTGGAACATTGGCGTGCAGAAGGTCATCTCTGAATACATAAAAAGTTGAACCTTGAGGTGAATGGACTGCAGCAACAGAAGACCACAAATGGACTAAGTACAAGGAAATGGCTCAGAAAAGTACCAAAACTACTGCTTTAACTGAATTGCAATAGAATGAGTTTAGAATTGGCTGAAGTGTATTGAAGGGATAGATTAGCCGGAAAGCAGTGCACTTAGGAAGGTGATCCATGGCTTTCAGCAGAATGTATCCCAAAATGGAGGAAAGATCCTGAGCAATAGGTGAACCAACCATGGCCAACCCAGGAAGATATAGAGATGAAGAAATTGAAAGAGAAAAGAGCAGTTGATATGTGTTAGACAAAAGAGGTACTGGAGATGCAGGAAATCTAGAGCAATACACACAATATGCTGGAGGAGCTCAGCAGGTCAGGCAACATCTCTGGAAATGAATAAAGAGTCTAAGTTTTGGGAAAAGAACTTTCACCAAGGTAAGTATTAATGGTGGGCTCAAAGATATAAAGTCTTAATCCAGTAAGGAAGAACAAAAAGGTTAAATAAACTGAGGGGATTTAGCAAATAATTTCAAAAAAATCGGACAGCTTTTAATCATATTAATTGGAAGAGAGGTCTAAATGAAAGTGAGATTGGACATGTTGATCAAGGAAGTGGAGGAATAGTCATTTTGCATAAGACTTTAGGACTGAATATGTACCTTAAAACACTTAGTAATAATAACATTATATTATAACAAGAAATATATAGTGTAAAGAGTAAGTTAAATAAGTAGTGAAAAAGACAGGGAAGAGTAATAAAGAAGTGTTTATGGGTTCATTGTCCATTCAGAAATCTGATCGCAAGGGAGAAGAAGCTGTTCCTGAATTGCTGAGTGTGTGTTTTCAAGTTATTTGATGGTAGCAATGAGAAGAGGCACATCCTAGGTAATAGGATCCTTAATGGTGGATTCCACCTTTTTGAAGCATCGCCTTTTGAAGGTGTCCTGGATGTTGGAGAGGTTAATCTCCATAATGGAGCTGTCAGAGCTTACTAGTTCATGCAGCTCTTCCCACTCCTGTGCAGTGTCCACTCCAGTTAAATACAGCATATTCTCAGCAAAGAGGAAATATTATTTTGAATCCGCACAGACAATGGTCTCCCGGTGAGAAAGTCAAAGATCCAGCAGCAGCAGGAGGTACAGAATCGCAGATTTGGAGTTTTTTGATTGGAACTATCTTTTTTTGTACCAAGTGAAGGTGTGAACTATATCTTACTCAGTTTGAACATATTCTACTGCTCTTGTATTCAACATCCCAATGTCTTTTGATGTAACAGGATAAATAATACATGACTGTGGTCAGCACATTGGAAGATTAAAGAAGCCATTGAATGATGAACGTCCTAGTATATTAATATCAGTTTTTATTAATATACCATTAGAGTAATGCTATCACAGCACCACCAACCCGGGTTCAATGCCACCACTGTCTGTGAGGAGTTTGTACGTACTCCCCGTGACTGCATGAGTTTCCTCTGGGTGCTCCAGCATCCTCCCGCATTCCAAAGGTGAACGGGTTAATAGGTTCATTAGTCACATGAGTCTAATTGGGCAGCATGCGTTCGTTGGGACAAAAAGGCTTGTTACCATGATGTATATCTACAGTTCTAAATGTACTTTTATTTGATCTGTATTGAAATGCACATCAGAAATAATACCTTCTGCATAACATAATATGTTTCATATGGAATGTAAAATTACATTCAACATTGAACAGTGAAATTGAATTGACTTAATTACTTACATCTTTCATATACATGAGGAGTAAAAATCTTTACGTTATGTCCCCGTCTTAATGTGCAATGTGCAATTTATAATCATTATTAATAAATAGTATGTACCACAGGACATAGAAATACAGTTGCGTCAGCATGAATTAATCAGTCTGATGGCCTGGTGGAAGAAGCTGTCCCGGAGCCAGTGGGCCCTGGCTTTTATGCTGTGGTACCGTTTCTCAGATAGTGGCAGCTGGAACAGTTTGTGGTTGGGGTGACTCGGGTCCCCAATGATCCTTTGTGCCCTTTACACACGCCTGTCTTTGTAAATGTCCTGAATAGTGGGAAGTTCACATCTACAGATGCACTGGGCTGTCCACACCACTCTCTGCACGGTCCTGCGATTGAGGGGAGTACAGTTCCCATACCAGGCAGTGATGCAGCCAGTCAGGATGCTGTCAATGCAGCCGCTGTAGAAAGTCCTTAGGATTTGGGGACTTATGCAGAATTTCTTCAACTGTCTGAGGTGAAAGAGGCACTGTTCTGCTTTTTTCACCATTCAGCCAGTATGTATAGGCCATGTGAGATCCTTGGTGATGTGTATGCCCAGGAACTTAAAGCTGTTTACCCTCTGAATCCCAGATCCATTGATGTCAATAGGAGCTAGCCTGTCTCCATTCCTCCTGTAATCCACAACCAGCTCCCTTGTTGTTGTGACATTGAGGGAGAGGTTGTTTTCTTGACACCACTGTGTCAGGGTGATGACTTCTCTGTAGGCTGCCTCATTATTATTTGAGATTAGGCCAATCAATGTAGTGTCATCAGCAAATTTAATTAGCAGATTGGAGCTGTGGGTGGCGACACAGTCATGGGTATACAGGGAGTAAAGGAGGGGGCTTAGTACACAGCCCTGAGGGGCACCTGTGTTGAGGGTCTGAGGGGCAGAGGTGAGGGAGCCCACTCTTACCACCTGCCGGTGATCTGACAGGAGGTCCAGGATCCAGCTACACAAGGCAGGGGTCTCTGAGCTTCTTGTCATGCCTGGAGGGAATTGTGGTCTTGAACGCTGAACTGTAATCCAAGAACATCACTCTCGCGTAAGCATCCTTCTCTAGATGAGTAAGGACAGTGTGTAGAGCTGTGGCTGCTGTGTCATCTGTTAATCAGTTTTGTCAGTAGGTAAATTGTAGGGAGTCCAGTGTGAGTGGTAGTATGCTGCAGATGCAGTCCTTGACCAGCCTCTTAAATAATTTGCTTATTATTGAGGTGAGTGCGACAGGTTGCCAGACATTCGGTCTTTTTAAGTACCAAAACAACAATAATGGCATTAACCTAATCTTTTCTTAGTCTGTATTGACATTTTTATTTCCTTAGGAAACTTCTATAAAATTTTAGAAATCATCAGCTAGAAAAATACATGTAGCTTCCTGATGCACCATCAATAACTCTCGGAGACGTGGGTTAAGGTAGGCTTTTATTGGCTGGAAGAAAGCACAAGCAGCAAGCGACCACTACACAACATCCTGGAGACTGAGGAAGGAGCTGTGCCTCCAATCGCCTTTATACCGGGGTCTGTGGGAGGAGCCACAGGAGCAGTCAGCAGGGGGGCATGACTTCCTCCACACTTCCTCAATTATCATATTAGAAATTAAAACAGACTTGTTTATGTCAGAAATAGTTCATCCATTTGCAAAACACATAAAATGTTGTAGGAACTCAGCAGGTCAGGAGGCATCTATGGAGAGGAATAATCAGTTGATGCTTCTGAACAAGAAAGGAAGGGGGAATACACCAGAATAAGAAGGGTTGGAGTACATGCTACCTGGTAATAGGTAAAAGCAGGTGAGGGGGAAGGTGGGTGGGTGCTGAAGCGGGGGTGAAGTAAGAAGCTGGGAGGTGATAAGTTGAAAAGGTAAAGGGCTGAAGAAGAAGGAATCTGATAGGAAAGGACAGTAGACCATAGAAGAAAGGATGAGGGGTACCAAAAGATGGTGATGAACAGATGAGGAGAAGGGAGGAGCGAAAATGGTGAATGGAAAAAGAGAGAAGTGGCAGGGTGGAGAAATTACATTCATGCTATCTGGTTGGAGGCTACCCAGACAGAATACAAAGTGTTGCTCCTACGTCATGGTGTGCCTCATTACGACTATAGAGGCCATGGACAAACATGTTGAAATGGGAATGGTAGTCAAATTGAAATGGCTGGCCACCGTGTGGCTGATGTGGAGAACGTGCTCAATGAAACAGTCCCCCGTTCTACATCTGGTCTCAATGTAGAGGAGGCTGAACCAGGAGCACTGCGTAGAGTAGATGACCCTGACACGCTTGTACCATTTGTAGCTTTGGTCTACTTTCTCCTCTTAGTCAGAAAGCATTTTTTGGCATAAATGTGAAGCAGGCATTCAAATAGTTCAGATCAATTCTATAACAGTTGAACCTGATGATGTGCCCTCAAAAGGAAAACTCACTCTTGAATGGGGTGGAAAAGCAGAAAATTGGATCAAGGGATTGGAGGTAGGTGAGCATTAAATCACATTTATTCTGTGAGTTTGTCTTCTGCTTTCACATTGTGCAGATTTTTATGTCTTGTGCTGTTGTTTATTTCACCAGTGGAATCTCAATTTTAAGCAAATAATTATCCTTGGATTTTTTTTCATGCCTTAGGATTATGATTCAACATGGACACCAATAAGTTGTGCAAGGAAAAAAACTTTCCCACTCGGAAGTTAGGACCTATAATCTGTATGCTGTGGGATGCTTCACTACAGCGGGCCCTGGAGGTAGAGGGTAAAATGAATGCAGTAAAATACAGGGAATTCCTGGAGGAAAACCTGATACTGTCTGCAAAAGAACAGCGACTTTGGAGATTTGTTTTTCATTGTTACCCTCTACAATGATCCCAAGCATAAAGCCAAAGCTACACAGGAATGACTTAAAAACAACAAAGTTAATGCCCTGGAGTGGCCAAGTCAGAGTCTAGAACCCAATCTAATTTTGAATTTGTGGCTGGACTTGAAAAGGGCTGTTCACTCACGATTCCTAGGCAATCTGACAGAGCTTGAGCAGTTATGTAAAGACAAATGGGGAGAAATTGCACTGTCCAGACATGCAAAGCTGATAGAGACCCGTCCACACAGACTCAAGCTGTAATTGGTGCCAAAGCTGAATCTACTAAATTCTGACTTGAACGGGGTGAGTAATTATGCAATCAATTATTTTGTCTTTAATAATTGCAATAATTTTGGACTAATTTGGAGAAACATGTGTTCACTTTGACACAAAAGAGTCTTTTCTGTTGTTCAGTGTCAAAAAAGCCAAATTAAATTCACTGTGATCCAATGTTGTAGAAGAATTAAACATGAAACTTCCAAGGGGAGTGAATACTTTTTATAGGCACTGTGCATTATATATATTGAGTTGGAGTTTACAGCTAAATAGGGAAGAGTGTGGTGTAATTAATATTTCAATAATATTTGAGTAATATTGTAAATATATTTTCGATTAAACATTCTTTGCTTGATTACATAATTCATTATGGGTTAAATGTAAGAATAGCGTGAATGGCAGATGTCATTACGCCATGGTTGTAGCGAAGACTATGCTGAGATGATGTCAGAGTTGATGTAGCATGGCCTCTCCCTTCACAGCAGCCCTCCAGTGTTCAATCGGTGGAATGACAGGCTGGATTGCCTGGAACTGTACCATGAGTTTCCGAGACCTGTCGTTCAGGGTCTTGAACCATGTATGTGTTTCCATGCGTGACTATGTTTTTTGTGCTTGTTATTTTGAATGTGTTGTGAATGTTTTGCACCTTGGCCCCAGAAGAACACTGTCCCATTTGGCTGTATCTAAGTATAGTTGAATGATAATTAAACATAATCTGATTTGATCTCTCATGGTTCCAGCATGTAAGTGCCACCACAGAGAAAGTATGGCAGTGCCTTTACTTTCTGAGAACTCTGTGAAGATATGGTTTTCATCTAAAACTTTGACAAACTTCTCCAGATGTGGTGGAGAGTATATTGATTACATCACAGGCTGGTACGGAAACACCAATATTCTTGTATGGAAAGGCCATCATAGTCCATCGGGGTAAAACCTTCACCAGCATTAAGCACATCTACATGGAGCATTATCACAGGAAAGCAGCATTCATCTTCAAGGATCCCCACCAGGGCTTCATGGACCCCTCTGCTAGTAGTACGGGTCCATGGCAGAAGAAAGCTTGGGAACCCCTGATCCCCATGATCCAGGCCATGATCTCTTTCCCCTGCCCCCTCCCTCTGCAGTCCTGACGAAGGGTCTCACCCCGAAACGTTGACTGCTCGTTTCAATGCATGCTGCCCGATCTGCTGAGTTCCTCCAGCTTGTTTGTACATGATCTCTTCCCACTGCTACCAACAGGAAGAAAGTTAAGGAGCCTCAGGACCCACTCCACAAGATTTAGGAACAGTTGCTACCCCTCGACCATCAGGCTCTTGAACCACAGGTGATAACTTCACTCAACTTCAGTTGCCCCTTCTTGCCTGCTAGAAAATGAATCTCTGGGTTGTATATGATGATATATATGTAATTTGATAATAAATTGACATTGAACTTTGAAAATACTTTTCAATAGGTGAGCTGTCTTAAACTCACTGCTACTCTACTGGCATTAAGACCAAAAGACATAGAAGCAGAATTAGGCCATTCAGCCCATCAAGCATGCTCCACCATCCATCATGGCTGATTTTTTATCTCTCGCAGCCACACTCCCTGCCTTCTCATTGTAATTTTTGATGCCTTCACTAATCAAGAATGAATGAATTCTACAGATTTACCACAATCTGACGGAGGAAATTTCACATCATCTCTGTTCTAAAGGGATGTCCTTGTTTTCTGAGGTTGTGCCCTTTGGTCCTAGCTCCTTATTGTTTGCATCACAAGCAATGTTTTTTCTCCCCCAATGGAGTGAGCATGTTCTAAACAGTCAAATTTGGAATGAAATAGGTGGGTCAGAACGAAACGATGGGTCAAACTAGAACTAGAGGTCATAGTTTATGTGTGAAAATTGAAATATTTAAGTGGAACTTGAGGGGGAGCTTCTTCACTCAGATAGGTGTGAGTGTGGAATAAGCTGCCAGAGAAAATAGTTCACGTGTGTTCAATTTCAACAGTTAAGAGAGGTTTAGATAAGTACATGGACATTAGTGATGTGGAGGGTAATGGACAGGTGTAAGTCAATTGAACAAAACAGAATAACATTTCAGCAGAGACTAGATGGGCTGAATGGTCTGTTTCTGTGTTGTAGTGTTCTATGACTATGACTCTAACCCTCAAAAGTTGCAACACATGTTGTAAGAAGGCATATACCATTTTGGCCTTCATTGGTTTGGAGACTGAGTTCAAGAGCAGCAAGATAACATTACTGTTATACAAAACTCTTGTTAGATTGCACTTGGATTATTGTGTTCAGTTCTGTTATACAAATACTTACATCAGTAGACTGATTATTGATTACAGCTCCATGTGTAACACAATCATTCCTACAGTTCTAATTGAAAAGCTCCAAAACCCGGACCTTTATATTTCCATCTTCAGGTGGGTCATCGACTTCCTCATCTGTGCGAATCGGAAATAACATCTCCACTTTGCTGACAATCAACACCAGCACACCTCAGGGATGTCTGCTCTACACTCTCTACAGTCATGACTGTTTGGCAAGGCAGAGCTCAAATGGCATCAATAAATTTGCTGAGGACACAACTACTACTGGCAGAATTTCAGATAGCGTCAAGAAGGCATAGAGGAGCAAGGTATATCAGCTAGTTGAGTGGAGTCACAGAAACAACATTGCATTCAGTGTCAGTCAGACCAAAGGACTGATTGTGGACTTCAGAAAGGGTGAGATGAGGAAACACACACCAGTCCTCGTAGAGGGAAAACAAGGATCAGTGTGAGCTTTTTCAACTCTCTGGGCATCAAAATCTGTGAGGATCTGTCCTGAGCCCAACATGTTGATGCAAATTCAAAGAAGGCATGACACCAGCTGTATTTCATTAGGAGTTTGAGGAAATTTGGTATGTCAACAAAGAAATTTACAAATTACTACAGATGTACCATGGAGAGCATTCCAACAGGCTGCAATACCATCTGGTATGGTGGGGAAGTTGGGGGGGGGGGTGCTAATCCACAGGATCGAATGGAGCTGCAGAAAGTTGAGCACTCAGTCAGCTTCATCATGGGCATGAGCCTCCGTAGCAACAAGGGTGTCTTCAAAGGCCATGCCTTAAAAAGGCAACATCCATCATTAAGGACCTTCATAACCCAGGATATGCCGTCCTCTGTTTGCTGCCATCAAGAAAGAGGTACAGGAGCCTAATGACACACAGTCAATGATTCGGGAACAGCTTCTTCCCCTCTGCCAGCCGATTTCTGAACACATGAATACTACCTCACTACTTTTTAATTTCTATTTTTGCACTCTTACTTAATTTAACTATTTAATGTATTTATACTTACTTTAGTACATTTTTTCTCTTATTATGTATTGCATTGTACTGCTGCCGCAAATCAACAAATTTCACAACATATGCCGGTGATATTAAACCTGATTCTGATTCTGATTGGACTTGAGCTCCCATTAAATGTAATGGAATCATGCACACATCACGAAATCCAAATTCTTGGAATTTCATTTGGAATCAAGAATATCCACCAGCGTTAACTGTTCATTTTTACACCTCAGCTGTGGAGATGTTAAAAGGGGAAAACAGATCTTTACTTGACCAACAATACTACATTCCAAATCATGGATACAAACCATGTTTGTATCCATGACTGGTATCAGGGGACATAGATAGGCTGAGTGATTGGGCAGACATTTGGCAGATGAAATATAATACTGACAAGTGTGAGGTCTTGCACTTTGGCAGGAAAAATAATAGAGCAAGTTATTATCTAAATGGAGAGAAACTGGAAAGTGCTTCTGTGCAAAGGGATCTGGGGGTCCTGGTGCAGGAAACACAAAAAGTTAGTATGCAAGTGCAGCAGGTGGTCAAGAAGGCCAATGGAATGCTGGCTTTTATTGCTAGGGGGATGGAGTATAAGAACAGGGAGGTCTTACTGCAGTTGTACCGGGTATTGGTGAGACCACACCTGGAGTACTGCGTGCAGTTCTGGTGTCCATATTTAAGAAAGGACATACTGGCTCTCGAGGCAGTGCAGAGAAGGTTCACTAGGTTAATTCCGGGGATGGGTGGGTTGATGTATGATGAGAGGTTGAGTAGATTGGGACTCTACTCATTGGAGTTCCGAAGAATGAGAGGCGATCTTATTGAAGCATATGAGATTGTGAAGGGGCTTGATCGGGTGGATGCGGGGAGAATGTTCCCAATGATGGGTGAAACTAGGACTAGGGGGCATAATCTTAAAATAAGGGGATGCCGTTCCAGGACTGAGATGCGGAGAAATTTCTTCACTCAGAGGGTAGTGGGGCTGTGGAATTTACTGCCCCAGAGAGCTGTGGAAGCTACTACACTCAATAAATTCAAAACGGAGATAGACATTTTCCTGGATAAAAATGGCATTAGGGGATACGGTGAGCGAGCAGGTAAGTGGACATGAGGCTAGGTTTAGATCAGCCATGTGATCTCCTGGACCAGTTTTCGATAGCCTGGATGGGTTGGACAGGAATTTTCCAGATTTTTTCTCCTCAATTGGCAAATCGGTTTTCTTCCCCCGGGTGATCACATGGGTTTGGGCGGGATGAATAATAAAATAAAATGGGCGGCATGGTGCCCTGTTGGTTGGCACTGTTGCCTTGTGGGATTCGGTGAAAACTAGAGTTAAGATTGGATCAGCCATGATCTTGTTGAATGGCGGAGCAGGCTTGAGGGGCCGATTGGCCTGCTCCTGCTCCTATCTCTTATGTTCTTATATGGCCTCTTTTAGTATGACAATACAATCAGCTACAGAAATTCCAAACAGAATAAGGTCCAGGATAAGCAATGCATCATCATCCTTGACCTCAATGGTCTCACCTTTCTGCCTAATTCTGCTCCTATGTCTTATAGTCTTAAGGTCTCTTTATACATGGTATAAGATCTCAACTTTGACATCCAGTGTAGTTCTTTTGGTTTAAATCTGAACATCACATTGCTCACCGTGTTTTGGACAACTTAATAATGTGCAAAATTCTTGAAAAACAATGCTGCTCAACGGCAAAATGAACTGACTGCTATAAAACGTCACACACTTTGTACATGTGCAGAGAAAAACAAGAAAAGAAAGACAGCAGATTTTATTTGTTTTATTCCAGCTCTGTGTGCTATTAATTCAATTCTTCATTAACTTTTTATCATTTTTGTCTCGCTAATTCTTTAATTATTAATTAAATGACAGAGATCTGATTTTTGGTTCATGAGTTACGAATACCGACAGAGAATTTCTGTAACTTGATCAGCCATAAAGCAGGAGTTGCCTGTAATGAAGAGAAATGTCATGGTTAGAATGCTTTCACTTTAAAAATAGCATGGGTACAATGATGAAAAGAATTACATTCAATGTATCTTTGTGTTTTCACATGAAATAAACATTCATTACAATGTTAACCAAAGTATATCTGAATGCAGAAAATATTTGTGAATTCAAACAGATTTTGAGAAAGTTTATAATTCTAAACTAATTATAGATTTGTTTGAGGAGATTTCCAGGAAGGTTAATGAAGGAAAGACCATGGATATTGTCGACATGAACTTTAGCAATTTGTATAAGGCATTGGTATGGCCTAATTTGGGGTACTGTGTGATGTTCTGGCCAATTTACTACAGATAACATGTCATTAAGATTGAAAGAATAGAGAGAGAATTTAAAAGGTTACTGAAGGTACTTGAGAAAATAAATTATAGGGAAAAGCTGGCTGGATTAGGATAGTATTCCCTGGAGTGTATGATAACGCGGGGAGATTTCACAGGATAAATGCAAGTAGGCTTTTTTCACTGAGATTTGGTGAGACTAGATATAGAGGTCATAGGTGAGGGTAAAAGGTGAAATGCTTATGAGTACATGAGGGGAAATGTTTTCACTCAGATTGTGATGAGAGTGCGGAACAAGCTGTTGGTGAAAGTTGTGAATATCAGCTTGATTGCAACTTTTAAGAGAGGATCGGATATCAACCTGGATGGGAGAAGTATGGAAGGCCATGTTCCAGATGTGCGTTGGAGGGATGTGGACTAGATGGGCCGAAGGGCCGGTTTATCTGCTCTATTAGTCTATGACTCTAAACTGAGAACATAGCCTGTTAATAATAATAGTCTGGGAGAGAAGACAATATTGTACCTGAATGTTGATTTTCTTTGTTGCCTCATGTGAACATTAAGAAACCTTAAAGAAGACTTTAGTACAGCCAACACGTTTACCATCAGCAGTAAGCAGTAAAAATTTTGCAGCGTAATCACTAAAACTGAAAAGGGACTTTCTTGGGACAGCTGTCAAATCAAAGGACTTTTTTGAATGAATTGTAGTATTCTGAAATACAGGAGTTTAGTTTCAGGTTAAATTAATATTTTACTTTGCCTAGACATTACTGAACAACACAAATTTCAGCACCCGATAAATCACAACTATGTTCTGATTTATTTTTGTTGCTTTCTTTTTGGATTCAAACAATTATTATAAAACAATATTAGTGATCCTGAGCGGAATAAACAAAATATGTATTGTAATCATTCAACAATAACTTTCACTTACTTAGTTACTATGTAGAACACTGAAATTACTATTTGAGAAATTTGAGCAATATCTATAAATGACAAGAAATTTTTAAAAATGTTTTCATAATTTCTAGGTTTGCTTTCCTTTCCAGATAAACAGATTTCTCAGAAAATTATAATCACAAGAGATTCTGCAGATGCTGGAAGTCTTGAGTAACACACACAAAATGCTGGAGGAACTCAGTAAACCAGGCAGCATCTATGGAGGGATTAAACAATAAGTATGATATGATCTCACCAATCACCTGCCAGATTGTGCTTCTTCCCCTCACCCCACTTTCTTATTCTGGCTTCTGTATGCTGCCTTTTCAGTCCTGGTGATGGTTTGCGGCCAAAAATATCAACTGTTTATTCCCCCCCCCCCCCCCCAGTGATGCTGCCCAACTTGCTGATTTCCTCCAGCATTTATGTCTGTTTTTAGAAAAATAAATGTGTTTGCAGTGCAATAGATTTGAGATTCCTATGACTCCCTGTTGGTTGGTTTTTGCATTGATTTGTTTTATTTCTCTGTAATTTGAATTTGCAAACATGAATATTATTTGGTCTCCATTTAACAAATAAACTTTCATAAGGGCACCCTCCATCAGAATGGATGTCATTTCTGAACAGGTAAATGTGGGTATCAAGGGCATATATTATAATCACCCAACAAATTGTTCTGTATCAATAATGAACTGTACGTATCCAAATGTACAAAGAACATAGTTGCAGGAAATATCAGACTTACAGGGGCGAAAGAACAAGATGGATCCAGATCCAAAAATTCACAAAACGTCATCTCACAGTTGAAATGTTCAGGGCAGAAAATTTTACTCCAAAATATAATCCGCCTCATAAATTGCACTTGAACCTAAGGCAATTAATAATGCAAAAGAATTATTATTTCTTTGAAGTGAAAGATATATGTGACTGAAAACAAAGGTTAAATTCAAGATTTGGAACTTGTAATCTTGCTTAATCTTCACTGTTCACTATACCGTCGTAGAACAGCATAGTACCTGAGGTGATCCTTTAATCTACTCCAAGATCAATTTAACCCTTCCCTCCCACATAGACATCCATTGTTCTTTCATCAGTGTGCCTATCTATGAGATCCCTTAAATGTCCCTGATGTATCTGTCTCCACCAGCACCCATGTCAGTGTGTTCCATGCATGCATCCACCACTCTCTGGGTAAAAAACCTAACTCTGACATCCCCAACCCCCATCTTTTCCTTCAAACACCTTAAAGTTATGCCCCTTCATATTAGCCATTTCTGCTCTAGAAAAAAATCTTTGACTGTCCACTCTATTTATTCTTCATATCATCTTATACACCTCTGTCAAGTCACCTCTCAATCTCCAGGGCAAGAAGTCAATTAAGGTTTAGGTTAAATATTTTTAAAGGGATACCAAACTGATTATTAATGTTATTGTCTTGTCTTGAAGAATGAATATAAATAGTCTGGCTTTCCTGAAATCAATGTACATTTAAAGCATATATGTCAAACTCAAGGCCCGCGGGCCAAATCCGGCCCGCGGTGGAATTATCTTTGGCCCGCGAGATAACATCTAATTACTATTAAAGCTGGCCCCAGTAATCGAAGCGCCTATGGCGTATGATATGGCTAATGCTGAGTTTATTCAGGTACCAGGTTTTCAGGGTTTTTAGTGTTTATTCGGCAGTTTTGCTCGGCAGTCTTCTTCATAAGAAACGGAATTTGTAAAGTGAAACACTTTGTAGTTATAGCAGAGACTGAGACACATGAGAGCAGGCTGAAAAAACGGAGGCAACGAAAGCTGCGTTCGCACGCGTCCGACTGATCCGGCCCGCATGAAGCTGCATTTTGCTCAATCCGGCCCGTGACCTAAAATGAGTTTGACACCCCTGATTTAAAGTAATAAAATTGGCTTGTCATATATTTAATGGATCAAATTTAGTTGTTCAAAATAATTTTATTCTGCCTTTCAAGCCCTCATAATGCAATTCCTTATCTTCCTATTTCTTGGACCACTACCATCTACAATGCAGGAAAATGTTTCAGTAGGGTAATGGGTGACACTGTGGCGAAACGGTTAGCGCGACAGAGTTCACAGATCACCATGGTAGCATAGCATTTAGCATATTGCTATTACAGCTCAGGGTATTGGAGATCAGAGTTATATTCTGACACAGTCAGCAAGGAGTCTCTGTACATCCTCCCCAAAGTATGCATGGATTTTGTCTGGGTACTTGTTTCCTCACACACTCCGTAGACCTACTGGGGAGGTTAGCTGGTCATTGTAAATTGTCCTGTGATGAGGTTAGGGTCAATAGCGGTTGTTTGGAGTTGCTGTGGCAACATGGTTTAAAAGGATGGAAGTGCTTACTCCACGGCGTACCACTTGGAGCCCAAGACCTTTGCACAGTATTGTAATAATTTTATGTATTGCAGTAATTTTATGTATTGCACTGTACTGCTGCCACATACAGAAACAAATTTAATGAGATATGTGAGTGATCTGGTGTCTCAGGGCTGGTTGTGTTGGCACCAGCACCACACCCGCCCCTGGCTCAAATTCTCTGCCACATGTCCCATATCCCTCCCACAGCACTCCACTCTTGCCATTCCCAAAATTCTTTCCATCCTCCTGATTAACAAACATTCACTCCACTTTGGCAAATATAGTACTGAGCAAACATCTTAGTCACTCACTCTCTCTCTCTCTCTCTCTCTCTCTCTCTCTCTCTATATATATATATATATATATGTATATATATATATACACACACACATATACATACATATATATAATATATATATATACACACACACATATACATACATATATATATATATATACACACATATACATACATATATATAAATATACGCCTAGGATATTTGTACAGTACTGTATTTCTTATTGTGTTCTTCAGCATTTCTGCAACATTTATTTCCAGCATTTTAATCTCCTGCAAATTTTTCAGTAGGAAACTCTAAAGTCCAAATTTCAAAGTTCAAAGTAAATTTTCTATCAATGACTGTCTGTCCTTCCCAAGGGCAGATGTAATTTAGGAAGGCAGAAGTACTTTGTCACCATACACTACCCTAAGATTTATTTTCTTGCAGGTTTTCATAGGAAAATAAAGAAATACAATACACGTTCTGAAAAACTGAAGATTAACAAAGACTGACAAATAACAAATGTGCAAAGAAGACAAAATTTGCAAATAATGACTTTAAAATAAATAATACTAAGAACATGGTTTGTAGAGTCCTTGAAAGTGAGTCTATATATTGTGGAGTCAGTTCAGTGTTGAGGTAGGTGAAGTTCCAGTTTTTCATGCAATATTTTTAAGTAAGGCAAAACTGAATTATGGCAGATGCTGAAACAAAAACACTGATTTTCATGATAATGTTTATCAGGTTTGGCATAAATGGATGAGAGGGAGCAAAGTCAATATTGTAAAATGACAATCTTTCATCAGAACTTCAGCTTGGTTTTCTTAATTGCCCAGCCTACCACAAAACCATTTTGCCATCTACAATGTACACACCATATTCATGGTAGTCATTTTGGTATGTAGATTGATTGCACATCCGAAACACAAGGGAGATTGACAAAAGGCATTAAATGCTGACACACAACCCATTAACAAGCAAAACAACTTATTTTTTAGACAGAATAGTGCAATCCAAAGTCATAGTTACAAGAAAGAAGCATTGTCTGAAATTGGAAGTGGAATTAAGGTCAAATAAGAAAGCAATGTGAAAATTTGCAGGCTGCTCCAGCACCTTCTTGGGTGTGTTGGTTGTTCAAGCAAAACAGACATTTCACTGTATGTTTCAATGTACATGTGATAAATAATTCTAGATCTAAGCTAATATAACTAACACTTGAGCTTTAAATTGTCAGTGACACTAATAGAACAGGGCTGGTGGTTAGAATAATATGAGAAGAATAATGGAGATTGTACTCTTGAGTTTGATAGTCATAATGTACATGTTGAACATCCTAAAATCAGAGATCATAGCATGGAAGGAGCCCACTCATACCCTCAAGTTCATCCTAGCCCTCTGCATCAGCTCATCTCCTGGACTTAGAGTTTTCCATTTCTCATTGAACCTGCCTTTTTATCCATGGATCTGTTGCTGGATTACAGGTCCTAACTTTCCACTGGAAAAGTTTCTTTCCTTGCACAACTTAGTAATGTTTGATAATTGTTTGCTAAAATTAAGATCATTCAGCCAGCTATCCAACGGCGGTATAAAAATTAGTACCAGTGATAAGAATCAGTGCAAACACAGCTTCACCTATGTGAAATCAGAAAGCAGTCCTGCAGAATGGATAGGATTAATGCTCACTTACTTTCAATCCCTCGATCCTCTCTTTCATCTTGCCGCTCCATTCAAGAGTGACATTTCCAGTTGAGGGCACAATGTGAGGGTCAACTTTGACAGAGTCGATCTGAACTATTTGAGTGTCTGCTTTACATGTGTGCCAATAAGTGGTTTCTGACTAAGAGGAGAAAGTAGACAATAGCAATAAATGGTACAAGCTTGTCAGGGTTATCGACTGTGTGCAGTGCTCCTGGTTCAACCTCCTCTACATTGTAAGACCATGAGATCGGGGGACCGCTCCATTCAGCATCTTTGCTCCGTCAGCCGCAAACGTTTGATTTCTCTGGTGGCTACCGAATTCAATTTCATTCCCATTCCTATTCCCACTCCAACCACTTTGTCCAGCACCTCCTCTGCAGCCACAGTGAAGCACACTCAGACTGTAGGAGCAACACTCCATTTTCTGTCTGGGTGGACTTCAACTTGATGGCATGAACATTAACTTACCTAACTTCCAGTAATTTCTCCTCCCTGCTACTTCTCTCTTTTTCCATTCCCCTCTTCTTCTCACCTGCTCCATCAACTTCCTCTAGTGCCCCTCATCCTTTCCTTTCTTCTGTGGTCCACTGTCCTCTCCAATCAGATTCCTTCTTCTTCAGGCCTTTACCTTTTCTACCTATCACCTCCCAGCTTCTTACTTCATCCCTACTATACCACCCACCCACCTTGCCCCTATTACTTACCAGCTTGTACTCCTCCCCTTCTTATTCTGGCCTATTCCCCCTTTCCTTTCCAGTCCTGAAGCATCAACTCATTTTTCCTCTCCTTAGATGCTGCCTGACCTGCTGAGTTGCTCCAGTATTTTGTGTGTGTTAGATCAGCTGATTGAGTGATTTTACAGCATCAACCTTTAACTCAATGTCAGTAAGACCAAGGAATTGAGTGTGGACTTCAGGAAGGGGAAGTCAACTGAACACCCAACAGTTCTTATTGAGAGATTGGAAGTGGAAAGGGTGAGCAATTCCAATTTCCTGAGTGTCAACATCTCTAAGGATCAATCCGTCATTTTGATACCATTGCAAATGTGGTATGACAGCCGCTACATTTCATCAGGATTTTGAGGGGAACTCATATTTTTCCAAAGGCACTCACAGATTTCTGAGATGTAACGTGGAGAACACTATTACTCATTGCATCACCATCTGGGGCTGCTGCACAGGATTAGCAAAAGCTGCAGAAAGTTGTAAGCTCAGCCAGATCCATCATGAGCACTAGGCTCCCCAGCATCCAGGACACCTTCAAAAGGCGATGCCTCAAAAAAGTGCAGCATCCATCATTAAGGTCCCCCACCACCCAGGGCATGTCCTCCTCTCATTGCTACCATCAAGGAGGAGGCACAGGAGCCTGGAGGCATACACTCAGCGATTCAGGAACAGCTTCTTCTCAACTGCCATTAGATTTCTGAATGGACACTTCCTCAGTATTTTTCCCTCTCTTTTTGTTCTGCTTATTTAATTTATTTTTATACTATATATATATTACTTCACGGTTCAAAGTACATCTTTTATCGATGGATGTATAAATTATACCAACTTGAGATTCGTCTGCTTACAGACAGCCACAAAGCAAGAAACCTGAAAAAAATCAAATTTTTAGAAAAAGTCCAACACCCAATACACACAGAGAGGGAAAAAATGCACAAATCATGTAAATAGTAAAATATGTAGACCTGGCAACCAGAACAGCTGGAGTCTCAGTTCTTCACACAGCAGAGAAAATTGCAGCAGATTTCGTAGGCACAAAGCCATAGCAGCCAGAACAGACTCACAGTCTTAGCACCACGAAGAGAGGAGTAAACATTGTGAAGGTTGAAATGGAATTGGCCTGATCCTCGTCTCCGGTCCCAACACCCTGCCTTATCAGTCTGTCTGGGCCAGCATGTAAATCATTCAAACACTGTTTCTTGACCCTCACTAGGACTGCGACCCCACTGCAGCAATAACCTGCCACCCAGCCTGAGGCCTTTCTTGACCCTTCCAAATCGACTCGGTGCTTTGATCGACCCACCCTCACTCCCAGTTTAGCTGGGCAGTCGCAGAAGCTTCTCTGCACCGACTCCTCTACGATTCACTCACTCCTACTCTGCCTCTGACTCTGACACCAGTATTGTAATCTATTGTCTTTGTTACTTTGTATTGAAATGCACTTCCGCTACAAAACAACAAATTTCATGGTACACACTGATGTTATTAAACCTGGTTCTGATTCTGATATTGCATGCAGTTCTGGTCACGACACTACAGGACGGATGTGATCACACTGGAGAGAACACATTGGAAGTACACCAGGATGTTGGCTGGGAAGGAGCATTTAGGATGTGAAAAGAGACTGAAGGTGTTAAACCTGTTATTCCAAGTGCTAAGAAGATTACAAGGTGACAAAATTGAGGTATACAAGGTTATACAGAGGGTAGATTGCAGGACCCTTTCCCCTTGTCAAAGACGAATAAAAATAAATGGCTTAGATATAGTGTAAGTAAAAAGCGACTCAGAGGGCACCTAAGGGGGATCTTTGTCATTCAAGTTGGCCCATATCTGTAGTACTACTAGAGAGCGATGCAGAGGCAAAATTGGTGACAGCATTTAAGTAACATCTAGACAAGCACTTGGGGCTCATCAGCCACATTTGGCAGTTCACCTAAGAAAAGGAAATCTCTAATCTGAAGCCTCTATTGCCTTGTGTCTATGCCCACTCAACACTTTGGTAGTGAACTAGGAGGACAACACCTCCCTATACTCGTCACCCACCAGATACCATTTGACCCCTTGGTTTCCTCAGCAGAATGTTTGCTGCTCCAGGTTCCAGCATCTACAGTCCGTCTCTCAAACATATTCCAATCTGGCTGTACGTACCATTGTGTACAAAGTAACAGAATGTTTTGAAAGTGCACATGTTCAAAGATAGAAAACAAGAGATTATAAATCTTACAAAATGGAAATGTCTTCCCTAAAGTACAGACAGTCTAGTGTCACAGAGTCATAGAGCTGGCTGGGACAGAGAAAGGCACTTGGCCCACACCAAGCCATGAGTCTTCCTATCCATATAGATTGTTGACTGAATAGAATAGAATTTAAAGTCCCCTGTTAGTTATGCTATGGAAATTTCCTCTCAAGCTGCTCTTTCCATATATACTGGGAAAGTTCTAGGTCCTTTTTCTTCACTTTTCATCTTTCTATGTTCATTCTGGCTGCTTTCAATTAACCTTCCATATTTCCAAAAGCATCTAGACTTTCTCTGTTCCTTTCATACATGAAAAAGAAAAGACTAATCGTCTTCAAGGAAACAAAGAAGTGTTGCTTTAGTAGTTTCCACTAGCTTGTAAGTGGAACTTTAGGGCTGCAGAGCATCAGGAAGATTTCTCAGCTCCTGTTTTGTAAGAGATAAGTTTCAAAACACATTCCATTATTTCCATTAGAATACAACCTACCTTGAGACAATTACTTACAATTCTCATCTGGCAGAGTAAGCAAATGGCCAGGAAAACGATACTGAAATGAAGAGCCATCTTCCTTAGACTTCAGAGACTGAAGTGAAAAGCTCTTAAGCTTAGCTTGCTGCTCTGTTTTATGCTCGCAGTCACTGGACGTCACTTCATGTGTGACCAATCATTACAGTATAACCATGTAGAAGTTTAATGCATATAGATTCCCAACCAGTTTCAAATCTATGAATATAACTTTGTTCAGAGCATTGAATGCAAACTTTTAATGTTGATGTTAACAACAAAGAGTATGACTTTGATTTACAGTGTTCCATGTCCCCTTCATAGATCTCGTGGAGACTCCTGACACTCCTCAGATAATTTGCATGACATGTTGAATATCATTATTAATGCAAATAGTCTGTGCATTCAACTCTGCAGCTGAATTCTTAGAGGAGGACCCAGAAGTCCCATGAAATTTTCTTGATCGGGAAAGATGATTGCACTGAATGTAATGGACAAAGGAGAATCAATAGTTTTACTTCTATAGTATTCCACAAGCCACTTCGAAATGTTCATCACAAAAGTTGTAAGCTGAAACTCAGAGAATTAATGGCAATGATTGACCTTACTAGAAGACTGGCTAAGTGACAGGGAACAAAAAGTACCTATGGGATCTGATTATACAAAATAGCAGGATGTTACCAATTTGATTCCAACAAGGAGGGCTGGGAAGCAAAGTTACTCAGCATGTTTTAATGTGTCTTGAAATTAAAACTCATCTGATTTTTCAAATTAAAAGGAAGCATTAAAATACAAGGAGCCATTAATACAGGCAGTAGCTTTTTTTGTAATTTAATGCTGCCATTTCCATTGTGAATGGACAAAATCTGGGGCAAATGGAGTCCAATACAGATCTTCCACTTTTGACCCAGATATGAGAGATTAGAGTATGTTGAGAAACTCGAAACAGTGGAAGTCAGAAGAGCTCTCTGAATATCAGCCATAAAGCATCTTGTACATGTTGTGTATTTAATACTTGAAGAATATTTGAATAATCTTGTGCATATATTGGTTGATAAAGCATTCTTGTTCATTCAAATAAGTAATTATGGGCTACATGTAAAAATCCATTATTTGCAAGCGACATCATGCTTCCACGTGACGTGTACACTTCATTAAAGTTAAGAATAAACTACCCCTAAGTTTTCAGATCCCATGTTTCATTGGAATCAACTTAATGTCTTGAAGTTCCAAAATATAACATTGGCATCAAGGTATTTTAAAAGTGAATCTGAGATGGCTACTGACCTGATAAAGTGGAGCGAGATGTTCAAAGTCAAAAAAAAATCTTGGCACAGTTCAGCATGTTGTGAGACAGTCTTCGGAAGGGGAGGCATGATGGAATTTTTTTAAGGCAGTAAATGAAATAATTCAGGGTTCATAAATTCTGAGTACCGGGTGATACTATGGATGGTTACCTCGGAAAGATTGACAATGTTGGTTATTCATTGGGTAGTTGGCTCATGTATACTGAGCTATTGGAACAGTATTGGAACAGTATTTTGAAGAAATAACCAACGAGAAGTGAGTACCAATTTTGCTAAGTGAATTAGGGTTATAAGCATACATTTTGCTTCAAAGTTTGACTGCTACAGCCAAACTTGTAGATAATAGCAACACACACAAAATGTTGGGGGAACTCAGCAGGTCAGGGTGCATCAATGAAAAAAGAGTAAACAATTGACGTTTCAGGCTGTGCCCCTTCATCAGGACTGACAAGGAAGGGGGGGAGATGTCTGAATTAAAATGTGGGGAGGGAAAGAGGCTAGCTGGAAGGAGATAAGTGAAGCCAGGTGGGTGTGAAATGTCAAGGGCTGGAGAAGAAAGAATCTCATAGGAGAGGAGGATGGATTATTAGTGAAAGAGAAGGAGGAGGGAGCCCAGAGGGATGGAATGATTAGAAGTAGTAAAAGGTCAGAGTGGGAAATAGATGAAGGATGGAGGGGGGTGTGACTTTGTTCACCAGAAGGAGAAATTGATATTCATACCATCAGATGGAGTATAAGACTGCATGGTGGGGTTTAAACGAGAGCTGCAGGGGAATGGGAACCAGAGTGCCAGAACAGTTAGTAGACAGGTTGTGGAGGCAGGTGTTGGTAGGACCTTATACAAGGGAGAGTCTAGGACAAGAGAGCATAGCCTCAGGATAGAGAGGCACTCTTTCAAAACAGATATGTGGAGAAATTTCTTTAGACAAAAGGTGGTGAATTTTTGGAATTTGTTGCCACATGCAGCTGTGGAGGACAGGTCGTTGGGTATATTTCAGGCAGAGATTAATAGGTTCTTGATTGGACAAGGCATCAAAGGTTCCAGAGAGAAGGCTGGGAATTGGAGTTGAGGAGGAGAAAAAAATGATTGAATGGTGGAGCAGACTCAATGGGCCAGATGGCCTAATTCTGCTCCTATGTCTTATAGACTTATGGATGGAAATATTAATTGCACAAAACTCCTCTCTGCTTAGCTACGACGGGTGATTGATAAGTTTGTGGCCCAAGGTAGAAGGAGTAAAATTTAGAAAACATAGCACATTTATTTTTCTTACATTTATACACTTAGTCCAGCAATCATGGAGCATACGGATCCCTTCTTTGTAGAGGTTGGTGTCTTGGACCTCCAGAAGGGGTCCACAGCAGGGGTGATTGATAAGTTCGTGGCCTAAGGTAGAAGGAGATGAGTTATTAACTTCAAACTTTCTGCATTTTCACTCAAAGAGTTGAACTGCTTGTGCATGTAATGAGAGCTGTATGACTCATCTTCTTCTACTGTAGGCCACAAACTTATCAATCAGCCCTGCTGTGGACCACTTCTGGACGTCCAAGACACCAACCTCTACAAAGAAGGGATCCGTATGATCCATGACCACTGGACTATGTGTGTACTTGTAGGAGGGGACTATGTTGAAAAAGAAATGTGCTAGGTTTTCTAAAATTGACTCCTTCTACATCAGGCCACGAATTTATCAATCACCCCTCATATAAACTCCAACTCAATATGGAATACATCTCAACTCAAATATGTAACAAGCAATGTGCACAAAATGCTGGAGGAACTCAGCAGGCCAGGCAGCATCTATGAAAAAGAGCACAGGCGACATTTCAGGCCGAGACCCTTCAGCAGGACGCAGATAGGTGCGAGTGTGGAATAAGCTGTCGGAGGACGTAGTGGACGTGGGTTCAATTTCAACAGTTAAGAAAGGTTTGGGTAAGTGCATGGACATGAAAAATGTGGAGGGTTATGGACCAGGTGTATGTCGATGGGATGAGACAGAACAACATTTCAGTATGGACTAGATGGACTGAAGGGTCTGTTTCTGTGCTGTAGTGTTCTATGACTCTGTCCTTCAAATTTACAACACAAGTTGATGGTGTGTTAAGAAGCCGCAGAGCATGTTGGCCTTCATTAGCTTGTTGATTGAATTCAAGAGCTGTGAGTTAATGTTGCTGTTATAATAAACTCTGGTTAGAATACACTTGGAATATTGTGTTCAGTTCCATAATGTCAGGAGGTTGTTTATTGACTACAGCTCCACGCTTAACCCAATCATTCCTACAGTTCTGATTGAAAAGCTCCCAAGTCCAAGCCTTTGTACCTCCTCTGCAGCTGGATCATTGACTTCCTCACCAGAAGACCACAGTCTGTGTGGAGCAGTAATAATACCTCCACTTTGCTGACAATCAACACTGGTGCACCTAGGAAAGTGTGCTTAGCATACTGCTCTACTCTCTTTACAGTATGACTCTTTGTAGCACAACTCAAATGCCAGCGATACATTTCCTGATTATTAACTACTCTTGGCAGAATTTCAAATATTAATGAGAAAGTGTGCAGGAATGATATATAAAATGAGTTGAATGGTGTCTCAGCAACAACCTTGCATTCAATGTCAGTCAGTACAAGAACTGATTGTGGAATTCATAAAGGGTAAGATGAGAGAATACACACCAGTCCTCATGGAGGAATCTGAAGTGGAAGGAGTGAGCAGTTTCAAGATCCTGAGTGTTAACATTTCTGAGTCCAACATATTGATACAATTACAAAGAAAGCATGTCAGCATCTACACTTCATTAGTTGTTTGAGGAGATTTGGTATGTTACCAAAGACACTTGCAATTTTACAAAAACATTAGAGCTCTAAACTGCTGGTAATAGCTGAGAAATTTAGGTTTTACAAATAAAACAAGTCAAAGGATGAAAGTACTTCTGAATACATTGCAGAACTGCACAAACTTTCCCAATACTGTAACTTAATTCTAATACATTAAGAGACAGGCTTATATGTGGCATGGATAGTCAAAGCACTCAAAAGAGGCCACTAGCAAAATGAAGCCTAATCTTAGAACGGGCATTAACCACACCAATATCGTTAGAGACTGCAGCAAAGAATGCAGCAGAACTATAGAATAAGAGTTTAGAATGTGAAATATGCAATAAGTCCCTGAATGGTGCCAAAAGCCAATAATGTGGCAAATCCTCCCATTATGCAAATAACTATTGGTTCAAAGAAAAAGTTTGCAGGAAGTGCCACAGACAAGGTCACATAGAGTGAGTGTGTACATCAGATATATAGCACAACCAAAGAGAGAAATCACAAAGAATGAACAATTTCAAACACAAAACTAAACAAATGTATAAAGAGACTAAATGTGGAACAGAATCAGACAACACAGAGTCTGAGAAAGATGAGCTGTCGTGCCTCGAACTGCATAGTATTACTGAAGCAGATAACAAAGTCACATAGATTACAACAGATATGTCAGGTGTAAAGCTAAAAATGGAGCTGGACACAGGGTCAGCTTTGCCTATAATTTCTAAGGCTGGCTATAACAGACTGTTTTCTAAGCTACCATAAAAAAAGACCTTGGTGATGCTTAAGACCTTCTACAGGTGAAAAAGTGTCTCCCGAAGGTAAACTGAAAGTGAATGTGACGTATGGAGGCTAAACACAGCAGTTAGAGCTTTATGTATTGAAAAGTGGACAGCCAGCACTTTTTGGTCATGAATGGATGAGAAAAATCCAGCAAGACTAGTACACAATCAAAGCTGTCAATGCATCATCAACAGGTGATTGCAGTCCAAATTGTAGCACTAACCAGAGACTGCCAGAGCTGCTTAATACTAATGAGAAGGGTTTGACAAGGGTATCGGTGAACTTAAAGGCACGAAAGCCAGAACTGAACCGGATGAAGCAGCAACACAAAGATCCCATAAAGCACGTCCAGTGCCTTATGCACTACTTCCTAAAGTGAATGCTGAACTGCAGAGACTAAAGGCATCTGGCATTCTTTCCAGGATTTGAGTGGAGTGAATGGGCCATGCTCATTGTCCTGGTGATCAAGAAAAGGAAGGCTGGAGCTGTTCAGATATGCTGGGTCTTCAAAGTGAGCGTCCACCCTGTGCTGCATACTGTGCAGTATCCCCTGCCAAGAATAGAAGACAGTTTTGTATCTTTGGCAGGCAGGGAGACGTTTTCAAAGAAAGCCTTGTCACAAGCCAATCTGCAAATGGAGATTGAAGAGGCAAGCAGGAAGTTCCTCAGAATCAACACTCACAAGGGACTCTTCCAGTATAATCGTCTCATCGTTAGCCTCACACTAGCGCCAGCAATCTGGCAAAAAGCAACGGACAAAATGTTCCAAGATATCCCAAGAACACAATGTTACCTTGATGACATCATTGTGACTGGCAAGAATGATGAAGAGCACCTCCAGAATCTTGGTAAGATGCTTACCAGGCTGAGTGGGTATGGTCTGGTGCCAAGAGAGAGAAACGTGAGTTTTTCAAGAATGAAATCTCACATTGTGGACATGTCATAGACAAGCACCGTTTACATAAGTCATAATAAAAAAACGAAGCTGTGCTACAGGTGCCCAAACTGGAAAATGTATCACAACTCAGGTCATACTTGGGCCTTGTAAGCTACTCCCAACGGTTTTTCCCAAACATTGCTACAGTCCATTGAATGCACTGTTACAGACAGGAGCAAAGTTGGAATGGTCAGAAAGATGTGAAAGAGCATTCCGGGAAACAAAGAGACTAATAACATCAGATGCTCACCCATTATGACCCATCTCTGTCCATCAGACTGGCATGTGATGTGTTCCCTTATGGCATTGGTGCCGTTTTGTCACACACTATGAAAGATGTACTTGAATGTCCGATTGCATTTGCTTCAAGATCACTGATGAGCGCAGAATGCAACTACGCACTGATCAACCAAGAGGTCATCAGTCTAGTATGGGGAATAAAGAAGTTCCAACACTACCTCAATGGACAAAAGTTTACTCTGGTGACAGGTCACCAGCCCTTGTGTCCATTTTCCATCCCAGGAAGGGCCTTGCAGTGATGTCTGATACCAGTAACAACGTTGGCCACTCCGATGACATAGAGTTCAAGGATACGAAACAACACAGCAATGTTGATGGCCTGTCACATCTGTTGCTGAAGAAGAAAAATCTTCATACTGTGACCCAGCAGAAGTATTTCACACAATATTGACAGGAACCAATTCTGAAAAACAAGGAATGACCCGATGTTGCCGAAAGTCTATGACATTACCATGCAAGGATGTTTCCAGATTTCTCAGTGAGTTAAGACTAACTTTATGTATGTTAAAGAACCCTGATGGGTGGATCTCGTCTTGTGGTTCCCTATAAAATGTGCACCAGAGTGTTTGTGAATCTGCATGAAGGACACCTGGGTACAGTCGAGATGAAGAGTCTCCCCCAGAGCTATGTGGTGTGGATGGGAAGAGATAGACAGATTGAAAGCCACAAAGATGAAAATGAACCCTCAGAGGCACCATTACACCCGTGGGAGTGGCCGTTGTCACCATGGCAAAGAGGGCATATTGACTTTGCTGGACCATTCACGGACTCCATGTTTACAGCCAATGTGACACCTGCAACAGAGGAAGTTGTCTTTGACAAGGCACCCTCCAAATCTGATGCCACTCCACAGATTCAAAGGCGCCATCCTGAAAGAAACAGAATGCCACCCAAAAGTCTGAATCTTTAGTATAGTGAAGTTAGTTATGGACTGTTATTGTGAAAGCATGTTTATTTGGAATATGGCTTGTGAAAGGGAAATTCAATGTTTTGTTACATATACAGTATGTTACATTAATTTTAAAGGGGAATGAAGTGTAATGTATGGATCTACTTCTTTTAGAGCAATGACTCCCCTTAGCGCTACATATGATAACTTAGCTATTTGCATTGATCTGTTGACTACACATGTGTATTGTTATCTCTCTCTCTCTCTCTCTCTCTCTCTCTCTCTCTCTCTCTCTCTCTCTCTCTCTCTCTCTCTGTCTATGCGTATGCTTTTATTTACTTGATATGTAGTTCTACAGACACAACAATAGGGCTAGGCAGAACAACAGTTCGGCATGAACTAATGGGCCAAAGGTCCTGTTTCTGTACTCTATGATTCTAAACTGAGAATACAGTACGATAAAAATCATTGTGTATCAAAAGAGGCAATACAGTACCTGAATATTAATTTCTTTCCTGCCTCTTGTGAACATAATGAAACCTTAAACAAGACGTCAGTACAGCCAATTCATCTTCTACCAGGAGCCAACAGTAAAAGTCTTGCAGTGTATAGGGACTTACTTGGAGCATTTTTCAAACCAAATGACTTCTTTGAAATACAGAAGTTTAGTTTTAGGGTAAATTAATATTTAAATTTGCCTGGATACTGCTGAATGCTTTGAGAGACTTGTGCTCTCACACATTAAGGCTATAATCCCACCTGATCTGGACAAACACCAGTTTGCCTACCAGACAAACGACTCCACAGAGGATGCAATCACAACAGCCCTCCATATTGCTCTGACTCACTTAGAGGAACCGAACATCTATGTGAGGATGTTATTTCTGGACTTCAGTTCTGCATTTAACACAGTTATCCCCCATAAACTGGTCAACAAACTGAACACTCTTGGCCTTGGTTCCTCCCGGTGCTCATGGGTCATGAACTTTCTCAAAGATCAACCACAGCAAGTCAGAATTGGTAAGCACACCTCTACCATCCTCATCTTAAAAATAGGTACCCGCAGGGCTGTGTGTTGAGCCCTATGCTCTACACACTCTTCACACATGACTGCACCCCCATCTACACCTCCAATTCCATAATTAAATTTGCAGATGATACCACAGTGGTTGGCCTGATCTCGGATGAGGATGAAACAGCCTACAGGCTCGAGGTGGATCATCTGACGGAGTGATGTAAGGACAATGACCTGGTCCTTAACACTTCTAAAACAAACGAGATGATCATTGACTTCAGGAGAACAAAGGACAGAGTACCCCCCCCCCCCCTCCATATACATGGAGAGGTAATGGAAAGTGTGGAAAACCTAAAGTTCCTTGGAGTTATGTTGTCAAAACAGCTGACATGGACCATCACCTCGCTGCTTGTAAAAAAGGCACAACAAAGACTCTTCTTCCTTAGAAAGCTGAAACAGGCCAAACTCCCACAAAAGCTATCATTTAGCTTCTACTTCTAAAGGTACTTAAGTCACCCGGACCAAATGAACTGCACCCTAGGGTTCTGAAAGAGGTAGCGTTAGAGATGGTTGTGGCATTAGAAATGATCTTTCAGAAATCATTGGACTCTGGCATAGTGCCAGAAGACTGGAAAATTGTAAACATCACTCCACTCTTTAAGAAAGGAGGAAGGCAGCAGAAAGGAAATTATAGACCAGTTAGCCTGACCTCAGTGGCTGGGAAGATGTTGGAGTCAGTTGTTAAGGATGAAGTGATGGAGTACTTGGTGAAACAGGACAAGATAGTACATAGTCAGCATGGTTTCCTGCAGGGAAAATCCTGCCAGATGAACCTGTTGGAATTCTTTGAGGAGATTACAAGTAGGATAGATAAAGGGGATGCAGTGGATGTTGTATACTTGGACTTGCAGAAGGCCTTTAACAGGGTGCCACACATGAAGCTGCCTACCAAGTTAAGAGCCCATGGTATTACAGGAAAGTTACTAACATGGTTAGAGCATTGGCTGATTGGTAGGAGGCAGCGAGTGGGAATAAAAGGATCCTTTTCTGGTTGGCTGCCAGTGACTAGTGGTTTTCCGCAGGGGTCCGTGTTGGAACCACTTCTTTTTATGCTGTGTATAAATGATTTAGATGATGCAAAAGATGGCTTTGTTGCCATGGTACAAAGATTGGTGGATGGGCAGGTAATGTTAAGGAAACAGGTAGGACACAGAAGGACTTAGACAGATTAGGAGAATTGGCAAGAAAGTGGCAAATGAAATACAATGCTGAGAATGCATGGTCATGCACTTCGGTAGTAGAAATAAACATGCAGACTATTTTCTAAGCTAGGAGAAAATCCAGGAATCTGAGACGCAGAGGGACTTGGGAGTCTTTGTGAGGAACACCCTAAAGGTTAACTTGCAGGTTGAGTCAGTGGTGAGGAAGGCAAATGCCATGTTAGCATTCATTTCAAGACGTCTAGAAAACAAGAGCAAGGACATGATGCTGAGGCTTTATAAGGTACTAGTGAGGCCTCACCTTGAGTATCATGAACAGTTTTGGGCCCCTTATCTAAGGAAAGATGTACTGGCATTGGAGACGGTTCAGAGAAGGGTCACAAGGATAATTCCAGGAATGAAAGGGTTCTCGTACAAGGAATGGTTGATGGCTCTGGGTCTGCACTCCCTGGAATTCAGAAGGATGAGGGGGGATTTCATTGAAACCTTTTGAATGTTGAAAAGGCCTAGAAGCAGTAGATGTGGAAAGGATGTTTCCCATGGTGGGGGAGTCTAGGACAAGAGGGCACAGCCTCAGGGTAAAATGGCGCCCTTTCAGATGCAGAGAAATTGCTTTAGCCAAAGGGTGGTGAATTTGTGGAATTTGTTGCCACATGCAGCTGTGGAGGCCAGGCTGTTGGGTGTATTTAAGGCAGAGATTGATAAGTTCCTGATTGGTCATGGTATCAAAGGTTACGGGGAGAAGGCCAGGAACTGGGGTTGAGGAGGAAAAGAAAAAGGGATCAGCCATGATTGAATGGCAGAGCAGACTCAATGGGCCAGATGGGCTAATTCTGCTCCTATGTATTATGGTCTTATGGGTATGTCGGACCTCTGTAATTTTCATTCCCTGGGCTCTTTTAGGAGTTTGGGAATGAACAAGAAACTTTGATTCATTCATCCTTCATGACCATTTATTTTAATGTTTGAACAAAGATACAAACATCTGAAACTGAATGAGGAGCTCAGAAGCAAAATGTTTCAATGTAAAGAAGAAAAGGAGAAGATGGTGCCTTTGAAAAATCTGTCACCTTTATACTCGAGATAACAGAACACCTTCAGATAGAAGTGATCCAATTAATTGGAACACAATTAAAACAATTATAACACGTGTATAATGTGCTAATATTAGAAGCCGAGAGGTAATGTTGCAGCTATATAGGACCCTGGTCAGACCCCACTTGGAGTAGTGTACTCAGTTCTGGTCGCCTCACTGCAGGAAGGATGTGGAAATCATAGAAAGGGTGCAGAGGAGATTTACAAGGATGTTGCCTGGATTGGGGAGCATGTCTTATGGGAATATGTTGAGTGAACTCAGTCTTTTCTCCTTGGAGTGGCAGAGGATGAGAGGTGACCTGATAGAGGTGTATAAGATGATGAGAGGCATTGATCGTGTGGATAGTCAGAGGCTTTCCCAGGGCTGAAATGGCTAACATGAGAGGGTACAGTTTTAAGGCACTTGGAAGTAGGTACAGAGGAGATGTCAGGGGTAAGTTTTTTACACAGAGAGTGGTGAGTGTGTGGAATGGGCTGCTGGCAACCGTGGTGGAGGCAGATACGATAGGGTCTTTTAATCGAATTCTGGATAGATACATGGAGCTTAGAAAAACAGAGGGCTATGGGTAACCCTAGGTAATTTCTAAAGTAAGTATATGTTCGGCACAGCATTGTGGGCCAAAGGGTCTGTATTGTGCTGTAGGTTTTCTATGTTTCTAATACTTAGCCAATTACAAATGAAAAGGTCTATGTAACTGCTATACCATCTCCTGCCAGTAAGGGGGGATGAACCACCATACTGTGAAAAATATATGAGTCTGTTAAAGATACAAATTATGGTTTCTTTTTACTAACATGATTAAAACTATGAATTTAGTCTTACATTAATTCAACTAATATTTCATAAAAGGTTGAAAAACAATTGATTCCAACAGGTATGACAGTGGAGTTTGATAGGTTCTTGATTAGTAAGGGTGTCAAAGGTTATGAGGAGAAGGTTCAAGATAGTTTAATGTCATTTCCAGTACACAAATGTAAAGGAGAACAAAATAATTGTTACTCTGGATCCAATGCAGCACAAAAAAAAGCAATAAGATACAGAACACTATAATAATAAAAAGTACACAATAAATATGTGCAAATACATAAAATAGCTCATCTACATAGATTGTATGAGGGGTGATTGATAAGTTTGTGGCCTTACCTAGAAGGAGATGAGTTATACAGCTCTTGTTATATGCATGTGTAGTTCAACTCTTTGAGTGAAAATGCAGAAAATTTGCAGTTAAGAACTCATTTCCTTCTACCGTAGGCCACAAACTTATCAATCACCCCTTGTATGTTCACAAGGGTGTCTGTCCATAAGGTGACTGACACAAAATGATAAAATAATTGTGGGGGATGTGTGGTAGGGTGGGTTAGTGGCTGAAGGCAACACACACAACATGCAGAAGGAACTCACCAGGTCAGACGGCAGCTATGAAGGTGAATAAACAGTTGAAGTTTCGGGCCAAGACCCTTCATCGGGACTGGAAAGGAAGGAGCACAAAGCCAGAATGAGAAGGTGGGGGCAGGTGATAGGCAGGATCAGGGGTGGGGGCAGGTGATAGGCAGGATCAGGGGTGGGGGCAGGTGATAGGTGGGACCAGGGGTGGGGGGGATAGAGGTGATAAGTGGAAAAAGTTAAAGGCTGAAGAAGAAGGAATTTGATAGGAGACAAGGGTGGACCATGAGGGAAAGGAGGAGGGGCACCAGAGGGAGGTTTCAGACAGATGATGAGAAGAGAAGGGGTAAGAAGAGCCAAAATGAAGAATGGAAAAAGAAAGAAGGGGGAGGAGGGAGAAACTACCAGAAGTTAGAGAAATTGATGTTCACAGCATCAGGTTAGAGGCTACCTGGACAGAAAATGAGGTGTTGTTCCTCCAACCTGAGAGATTCCTCATCATGGCAGTATAGAAGCCATGGACGGTTGTGTCTGAATTGGAATGGGAGTGAAACATTCTTTGCTGAACATTCCTGTTCAGTCATTGATTCATAGAGCACAATTGCACAGGAACAGGCCCTTTGGCCCATCAATTCCTTCCTAAACTGTTATTTCACCTAGTCCCATGGATCTGAACCTGGACCATGACTCTCCATACCCTTCCCATCCATACACTTATCCAAACTTCTGTTAAATGTTGTAATCAAATCCACAACCACCACTTCTGCTCACGTCTCATTCCACCTTTCATGCTTAACCTATGACCTCGAGGTTAAGTTGGGGGGTGGAGATTTAAAGAGACAGGCTACTGAAAGTTCAGAATCATTGCGTGGACACAATTTACAAGAATGTTATTGAGACTTGAGAAGCTGCTTTGTGGAGAAAGATTGAATAGGTTAGGACACTATTCCCTAGAAAGTAGAAGAATGAGAGGAGATTGGATAGAGGTATACAAAATTATGAAGGGTACAGATAGGGTAAACGCATACAGGATTTTTCCACTGTGAGTGGATGACTCTAAAGTTTGATGTCGTGGGTTAAGGGTGAAAGGTGAAATATTTAAGGGGAACCTGACGTGGAACTTCTTCTCTCAGAGGGTGGTGAGGGTGTGGAGTGAGCTGTCAGTGGAAGTGGTGGATGCAGTTTCTATTTTAATATTTAAGAGAAGTTTGGATGGGAGGGGTATGGAGGGCTCAGATCCAGGTGCAGGTCCATGGAAATAGGCAGAATAACAGTTTAGCACAGACTATATGGGTCAAAGGGCCTGCTTTTACGCTGTAGTGTTCTACGGCTCTTTGACTAGCACTGATGGTCAGAGAGATCCTAGGGTCCAGGTCTACTGAAAGTGGCCACACAGGTTGCTGGGACAATAAGGAAGGCTTATGATAGTCTTGCCTTCATTAGTCAAGACACTGAATTGAAGGGTTAGGAAGTTATGTCACAGCTTTATAAACCTCTAGTTAGACCACATCTGGCGAATTTCATTCAGTTCTGGTTGCCTCATTATAGCACAACAGAGGTTTGCCAGGTCGTTGCCTGAATTGGAGGGGTAGGTACTAGAGGGAGAGGTTGAACACAATAGGGTTGTCTTCTCTGGAGAATTGGAGGATAAGGAGAGACTTTTAGAATTCTGTAAGATTATGAGAGGAATAGAGTAGACAGCCAGAAACTTTTTCTCAGGGTAGAAATGGCTAATCCCTGGAAGAGCATGCATTTAATGTGACAGGTGTGGTAACTTCTATTTTTCAAAAGGACCACTCAATAATTTTATGGCCAAAAGAACACCTTTATCTGGGACAGCAAATGATGTTTACAATACAGAGGCTTTCAGATCCTGTTTAAAACATGCCGACACATCCACAAAACCAGTTCACCTCGTCACCAAAAATATGTGGTAACTTCTACTTTACAAAAGGACCACTCGACAATTTTATGGCCTAAAGAGCATCTTTATCCGGGACGGCAAATGATATTTACAATACAGAGGCTTCCAGGTACCTCGTGTGGCATGGGTGGAGGAACTATATACAATGCACACCAGAAATAAAACCCCGCTGACCCCGGAACCAGTTTCTTGTTACCAACAGCTTCCCGATTAGTATTAACTCACTTTTAATAACACTCACATTACAACAACAGGAGTAAAGTTCACAGGAGATAGGAGGGACAGGATTTTAGACACAGTCTTTTGGGTGCCTGGAATGATCTCCGGGGATGGTAGTGGACAAAGATATTAGTGTTATGGTACGCACCCGACCCTGCAGCCTCCGGGGTTTAAACGCTCCAATTCTCCGGAGTAACGATACCCGGCGCAGTCCCTTTAAAGCCTCTGGCCCACTCTGCAAATCACCAGCCATGTTTTGGTGCCAAGATTTATATATTTAAAGAGCACCTGAACTCAGGTTTGGTGCTAAATTGTCAGCTCAACTTTGGTTCAGTCTGTGATTGTGTTTAGGATTTCCGTCTCATTTGGATTGTCATCTAGTCCCATCAGGTTCTTGTCCAGTATCTAGTTAAGAACCCTGTTCTTGTCTCAGTCTCAAAATCATGTCTCAATTCTAGTCTTGTGGCCTGGTGGAAGAAGCTGTCCCTGAGTTTGTTGGTCCTGGTTTTAATGCTGCGATACCATTTCCTGGATGGTAGCAGCTAGAATAGATAGTGACTGGGATGACTCGGGTCCCCAATGATCCTTCGGGCCCTTTTTATACACCTGCCTTTGTAAATGTCCTGAATCATGGGAAGTTCAGAACTACAGATGTGCTGGACTGTCCGCACCACTTTGCAGAATCCTGCGATTAAGGGAGGTACAGTTCCCATACTAGGCAGTGATGCAGCCAATCAGAATGCTCTCAATTTGTTCTCCTATAGAAAGTCCTTAGGATTTGGGGGTCCATACCAAACTTCCTCAGCCAACTGAGGTGAAAGAGGTGCTGTTGCGCCTTTTTCACCACACAGCTGGTGTGTACAGACCACATGAGGTCCTCGGCAATGTGGATGCCAAGGAACTTGAAGCTGTTTACCCTCTCAACCCCAGATCCATTGATGTCAATAGGGGATAGCCCATCTCCATTCCTCCTGTAATCCACTACCAGCTCCTTTGTTTTTGCGACATTGAGGGAGAGGTTGTTTCCTTGACACCACTGTGTCAGAGAGATGACTTCTTCCCTATAGGTCACCTCATTATTGCTTGAGATAAGGCCAATCAATGTAGTGTCGTCAGCAAATTTACTTAGCAGATTGGAGCTGTGGGTGGCGATACAGTCATGGGTATACAGGGAGTAAAGGAGGGGACTCACTATGCAGCCCTGAGGGGCTCCTGTATTGAGGGTCAGAGGGGTGGAGGTGAGGGAGCCCACTCCTACCACCTGCCAGCAATCTGACATGAAGTCCAGGATCCAGCTACACAAGGCAGGGTGATGGCCAAGGCCTCTGAGCTTCCTGTCGAGCCTGGATGGAATTATGGTGTTGAATGCTGAACTGTTGTCCAAGAACAACCTTCTCACATAAGCATCCCTCTTCTCCAGCTGTGTAAGGACGGTGTGTAGATCTGTGGCTATTGCATCGTCTGGCGATCGGTTGTGTCGGTAAGCGAATTGTAAGGGGTCCAGTTTGGGTGGTAGCATGCTACAGCTGTAATCCTTGACCAGCTTCTCAAAGTATTTGCTTATTATTGAGGTGAGTGCGACAGGATGCCAGTTGTTCAGGCACGTTACCTTGATCTTTTTTGGTACAGGGATAATGGTGGATAATTTGAAGCAGGAGGGCACTCTACACTGGGAGACGGAGAGATTAAAAATATCAGTAAACATACCTGCCAGTTGTGCTGCACACATCCTGAGTACTCGCCCTGAGATTCCGCCCAGTCCCACAGCCTTGTGGTTACATTAACTTGTTTGACATAACAATGTGGGCCAAAGTACCTGTTTCTTGAGTACTCTGTGTTCTACTTTTTTCTCTGCCTAGCTAGATGTTCTAATACAAGAATCAGAAAATGTTAATAGTTAAGTTCAACAAGGAGTTAAGAAGGATATCCAAAGAATTGGAATTTTCGGGAGGATTTGCTACAACTGAAGGGTGTTGGTGAGGGCACATTTGAAATGCTGCACCCAGGCTGGGCCCATTTACCTAACAGTATCATGGGAGGCAGTTGACTGGAGATTAACTATTCAAATATTTGCACTGCAAGACTTTTCCTATCAAGAGACTAGACAGTTTGGATCTGTATTCCTAGGAATTTAGCATGAGGAGTAACCTTATTCAAACGTATAAGGGCCTGACAAGGTAGAAGGTGAAGACCAAACAGACTGTCTTCGATGCTAGAATCAGGAACAAAAAGGCAGGATGCTAGAAGAGTTCAGTGGGCTAAGCAACATCTGTGGAGGCAAAAGGTTTAAGGTGAGATTCAAGATTCAAAATTCAAGTTTTTTTATCATGTGCACATCAAAATATACAAAATGCATTGTTTGAAATATCAATCAACACACCCACTAATGCAGGGGTTCCCAATCGTTTTAACACCATTGACCCCTACCATTATCAGAGGGTCTGTGGACCTCAGGTTGGGAACCCTGCTTTCTTGTGCCGCTACCATCACCCCAGGCAACCACCACTCTGTGTAAATAAACATTCCTCTCACCTTAAATTCATGCCCTCTAGTATTAGACATTTCAATCCTTGGAAAAAGATGCTGTCTTTCTATTCTATCTATGCCTCTCATAATCTTTTAAACCTCTATCAGAACTCCCCTAAGCCTCCAGAGAAAACAACCCAAGTTTGTCCAACATCTTGTTAGAGCATATACCCTCTAATCCAGGCAGCATCCTGGTAATCCTCTTCTGCATCCTCTCCAAGGCCTCAACATCCTTCCTCGAACCATATGTAAACTCCACATGTGGCCAAACTAGTGTTTTACTAAGCTGAAACATAAATTCCGGGCTTTTGAACTCAATGTCTTGTTGGCTTTGAACTGTTGGGCAGATCAGCCTGTTTCTGTTCTATATAAGTCTTTCACTATATTCACCTTGCTGCCTGTTGGCTTTAGTTGATCTTAATTTAGTCAATACTTGAGAGACATAATTCATCAGTGCCTACACCACCATTAGCATATCTACAAGGAGTGCTGACACAAGAAAGCGGTATCCATCATCAAGGACCCCCATCATTCAAGCAATGCTTCTCCTTACTGCTGTCATCAGGAGGGAGGTACAGTAGCCTTAGGTCCCACACTAACTGGTTCAGGAACAGTTATTACCCTTCAACCAGATCCCCAAGGCCTCAAGTTCAAGGGCTCTACCCCTTATGTTCTCGGTATTATTTATTTATTTGTACTTACAGAACTTGTCTTCTTTTCTACATTGGTTGTTTGTGTGTGGTTTTTCATTGTTTCTCTGTTACTTCTTTGTTCCACTGTAAATGCCTGTTAGAAAATAAAGCTGAGGGAAGTATATGGTGACATAAATGTACTTTGAATGTTGAACTTCGCAGTGGGGAACCGGTGCTACCATTCTTACTAGTTGATAATCCAGGTGAAAATATTCCTACAGCGAGTTATAAAAGTACCAGGTGTTGTCTTCCACTGACTCAGTCTATTTGTTGCATAATCCCTGAGCCGGGTTTGCACCATCTGTGCGGGCATTTAATCGGTTGCACTTCCCCCTTTGCTCCCCTTGGAGCGCAGTTGAGGTGGCGCCGGAGCGAGCGGAGGGCCCGACATGTCAGCGTCAGTGAACCGGGCACACCGTGCAAGTGAGAGCGGGCGACAGGGTTGAAGTACTCTTGCAATGGGCAATGGTGGTTCTGGGGCTGCCCACTGGCCCAACCACGCAGCATTCACCTGGTAGCGAGCTTGGTGCCTTCTGAAATCTGCACTGACAAACCTCCAGTTAAATATGTTCCTGACTAACGTCATGACTGAATGGGGGAGGACTCTCTTTGCTGCCCAATCAGCTACTGCATTAACATGCGTGGGACTTTGTTTTGCTCCTGTGTTTTAAGACTAGGTAGATTGTGGGCTGCATGCAGTTGCAGCTTATTTTTTTAAAACGTAACTTACTGAGTAAGTTGCCTGCTTTAAATTGCTTATGTTTCTCCAAGTCTAAAGAGCCGCAGTTTAAGTTTATGTATTTAGTAACTGATTTGGCAGGAGGTGGGGGTTATATGGGAGGCAGGGTTTGAGGGTTGGCACAACATTGTGGGCCGAAGGACCTGTAATGTGCTGTACTATTCTATGTTCTATGCTCTACTGCAGTGAAAATCAAACTCCAATCTTACAACTGGCACTGCTGCTCAGGATTTTCCGTAACTACAGAGATTCGGGTGTCTCCTTACTAGCTGCCCTTCTCGTGCCAGATAGCACAGGAAGCACACAACATTTTTCAGGCAGCTCACCAAACTACTAGATATACTTCTTTTGAGCCGCTGTCACTGCAATCTGCAGCCTGTAATTTCCCTTTAAGAAGCATACTTTTGAACCATCTAACTGAACTCCCAATTCTAAAAATAATTTATTTACTTTTTTTTGTATTTGCACAGTTTTGCACATTTGCTGCTGTTCTGTCTTAGTTTTTCATTGATTCAGTTGTACTTCTTTGTTCTACTGTGAATGCCCATAAGAAAATGATTCTCAGGGTTGTATGTGGTGACATATATGTACTCTGGTAATAAATTTACTTTGAACTTCCTTCTGCTCCTCATAATGTTGTACACTTTTATCAGGTCCCTTGTGAAACTTCACTAGGGTTCCTTTGAGGCAGGGGTTCCCACCCTTGGGTCCACAAACCCTTCGGCTAATGGTAAGGTTCCACAGCATAAAAAAAGTTGGGAACCCCTGCTTTAAGGAGAATTAAGGAAGAAAATGCCAAACTACAAGAGAGAAAAGACTAACTGACAAGATAGAGAGGGGGAGGAAGGAGAATCATATAGAGACAAAGCACAACTGAGCTGAGTGTATGCTGTGAATTCTCTGTAATTCTACGTAAAGTGACTCTTGAAATGATAATGCTTCTCTCCCAGTCTATTCTGGTAACTGAGTGTACGGCAGATGTGGTGTCATTGTTAAAACAGATTGGCCAAATCAGATGAGAAGCAATGCAAACCTCTTATGCTTGACAGGCATGGACTAAATGTGGTACTATTATACCAAACGAATCATTACTGGGAGGATTAGAAATCTGGGTTGGTTGCTCCCCATGAAAAGAGATTTTCAATCAGCACTGATGCTGAGAGGATTCCATCTGGTCACATCCATGTTAATTTTTACTTCAGAGTGACAGAAGGCAATGATCCAACAGTGAAATAATATGATACTTGCATAACCATTTGACAATTCTTATGTCTAATGGAGGCCTTTTCAGGGATTGGCTCAGCTGAGCTCTGGCCCTTGGGCTGCTGCTTCACAGTTCAAGTGACCCTGATTCAGTCCTGACCTTCGTGCTATGTGGAGAAGATGGTACCAGTGAACAATACTGCCAAATGCGATGCCCTGCAGATAGTCCATGAAACTGCTTCTCTTGCTTCCTCTACTTTCACATATGATTCTGTTACTAAGCTTGGAACCTGTGATTTACATTTTGATGGTGTGCTTTCAGACTGACAGAGCGATCTGTGGCTTTGCTGTTTCCCAGGGAGTTCAGTGAGGTTGGGAGTGGAGTGTGCACCCTGAAAGCCTGGAGATTAGGCACAAACCCACGACTGACTCCATTTTTCACCAATCTCGATGATTAAAGCATTGGGCAGGCTTGAAATAAACGGGAACGAGAGCGGAAGGTGACCAGGTGTTCTGTGCTGTCTGCCTGCATTTAACCAGTCTCTCTCTCTCTCCTTCTCATTCGATGCTGCCAGAGTCTTTGGTCTTGGACAAGGTTTAATCGATGTGGTTTGTGGGCTGGACTATGCGGTAGGGCAATTCCAGGCACTCTCTAGAGTAGGCTTCATGGTTGGCACAACATTGTGGGCCAAAAAGCCTGTAATGTGCTGGTAGATTTCTATGTTCTATGTTCTATGGAGTCCGTAGTTCATGTTTCGACGTGTTTCTGGTTTCTGGTTATTCTTGTTTGTATTGCTATTTTGATCAGTGCAGACTGCGTCTGTGACCTGCAGTCAACAAGCAACATGGCGCTAAATTGAACTGAAATGAACTCAACTGCCCAGTGCTTAATTTTTGTATAAACATTCCATAAACACAAAGCTATCATTCGTGATTTTAGTTGGAATTTCGACACTAATTCCTAGTGGAGTTGGAATGTCTACCTCTCATCCTGCTCCACTCCATCCTGGCGGGGTGCTTCTCATCCCACCAGTCGTGATCCTAATGAGAATGAGGAAGGGCAATTTACAGTGGTACCAACATTCTGTTCACCTTCTGTTCAAGATGGCACCAAGCAGCGATGTCCGTTGAGGTTGCGTCTTAGATTTAGCTGTTTTTTTATGTTCCCAAGGATGTTTTTTGGCAGAGAATGGGGAACTAGGAGTCAGGTTAGCGTTTTAGGGTCAGGGATGTGGGTAAGTTAGAGGTCAGACTGGAATCCAGGTTGGAGGACTCAGTGTTCAAAGGCCAGCGATCCACACAGACAGATGATGGGTTGATAAGTGCTGTGGACAAAGACCAGCAAGGTCAAGGGCTGATGACCCCCTCGCCACTACGCAGGTCGGTGAATTCCTCCAGGTTGGCAGGTCTGGCACCAGAGGTCCATGCAGACAGGAGGCATGAGGGCCGGTGAGCCCCTAGGTCAGCAAGCTGGGTCTGGATGTTCAAGGTCCTGGGTGTATGAATCTGTGAGTCCTCTGGGAATCCCAGTGTCTGCCAGCTGGAAGTCCAGTGGCGGCCTCCCCTGGAGTTGGAGGCCTGTCTGTGTGTGGAACTGGGTGGTGGGTGAGTGAGGGGCTCATTTTATTGTTGTTGTGCAGCTCTGCTGAGCATTGTGGGCCTGCTATGATAGCACTGGAATATGTGGTCTTGTGGGCTTGTGCCCAGCACAACCTTAGTTTGCGTAGGGTGTTAAATGAGTCTGAAACCCTCCGCCCTTACAGCTGGCCGCTGAGCACAGGAGCTGTAACCCTTCTACACTTTCAAATCATTTTTACACACAGTCACGTACCCCGTGACCGGCTTGCAGAACCAGCAGAAATGGAAAACACTCAGGAGTTCCAGTATTGCTATAAACTAATAGTGTTTATCAGTAACTAAGCAATATAGTAATATAAATGCAAATATATCAAACAGGTTAGCAATGATATACATATACATAAGTGTGGAAATAGGTACAAAACTGGGCTCTTTCAAACCTAGGGGTAAATGGGTACAGTCTTACGATGACAGAGAGAGTTCAGTTCATTTCGAGGTAGTTATTTGAGTAATGGAGAGAGAGAGAGAGAGAGAGAGAGAGAGAGAGAGAGAGAGAGAGAGAGAGAGAGAGAGAGAGAGAGAGAGAGAGAGAGAGAGAGAGAGAGTGAGAGAGAGAGAGAGAGGTGAGAGGTGATGCCGTCGATCTTCCTGTTGTCTTCTGAAATCCTGTTGTGGTCACCGACTATGACCATAACATATATGACCATTCTTCAGTGGGGGAATTATCACCCAGGCAAGGGTGGACACAAATAATTTCCCACCGATCGCACTTTTTCACACTGTGATTCATAGATTGATTCCCCCGAATCGATCCTCCAAAACCCCACCTTTGTGTGGGTGTAACAAAGCTCATTCAGTGTCCGAACTGTGTGTCTCGTGGTGTGTCTGTCTGTGTGGATCTCCTTTTTATCTCCACATGTTGGACACCAGCTGTACATCAACCTGCTCCGCCCTCCTCTTTCTGCAGGAACGTTACAAGCAGGCAAGTGACCTCGGGGGAAAGGTAAACAGTTTGCAGAGAAGCCATAACATCAATCTTTCGAGCAGTTTCTGTCTCTCTCTCTCTCTCATTGTGCCGGACACCTCCCTCTCTCTCTCTTAATAGCAGCACAGTTCATAGGGTCTCTTCTGGACCCTGTTACAAACTACGGTTACCCATGACACCCAGTATGTTTTGATTTACATGTGATCAATGAATGAATCTGAATATTGAGTTGGTGTTGGTACCAGTGTTCAGGCCAGGTTGGCAGACAGAATTGTCTGAAAGTAGATGTTCGAACAAACAGTCGGCTGAAGGGTGGTAGTGGCATGAGCAATATCTCAAGCCGGTAAAGGAGGTGTTGACATTTTGGCGGAAACTGTGCATCAGGCTGATGTAGATTTGGGGTACAAGATGGGAGGCTGAGAGGTAATCTGAGAAAAAGTGTTTTTACCCCTGAGGGTGGTTGGAATCTGGAATATACCTCCTGGTGGAGGCAGAGACTCTCACTACATTTAAGAAGCCTCTGGAAAAGCACTTGAATCACCAAAGCATAACCATTCTGCAGATCGATGGTTGGTGAATAGGATTAGTATAGATTGGTATTGGATGGCCAGCGTGGGGAAGATGTACTGAAGGGCTTATATCAGCGCTGTCTGATTCTAAGACTCTTTGACTCCAAATCCCAGGCAGATGAATGGCCTTGAGCTGAAATGTTGACCATCAATTTCCCTCCGTAAATGGGGCCTGACCAGTTGATTTGCTCCATCAACCTGTACGTACTCTATTCCTCGTTGCATCCTGAACAACAATGGCTTAGGATGGTGAACTGTTTTACAGAACAGAATATCAATATTCAAGGGCTAGCCCTAAAACACAACATAGAAAACATCCTTCACAAGGCATCTCAGACTAGTAGGGCAACCTCACTGCCTAACTTACTTACTGTCCATTATGCCGCTAGCATTTAGGGCAGCAATGAAAGTCTTCCACCTGTCTGTCCATAACATCGAACATATAGATATACAGTAGCAGGATTCTTCATTGCTGTTTCCATAACAATATTTTTGATGAGGATTGGTGGGACCACTCTTAGTTTGGCCTCTACCCTTTGACCTGTTTGGCATGGGTGACCCAGCCAAGAGCCAAAGTGCAAAGCCCAGACTCCAGCCAATGTAACTCTCTGGGTCATTGAGGCACGCCAGCCTCCGAACCATGACAGGGTTTCGATCGTTCAACAGTTCCAATCAATATCAGAGAATGTATACAATATACAATGTGACATTCTTGTTCTTCACAGAAAGCCACAAAACAGAAGAGCACCCCAAAGAATGAGTGACAGTAAAAACGTTAGAACCCCAATGTCCCCCCTTCCATGCACAAGCAGAAGCAAAGCATCAACCCTCCACTCCCCCTCTTCCTCCCTCTCCTTCACGTTTTTCAGCAAAAAGCATCAGCGCCCACCACTCACCAAGCAGGCAATAGCAAAGGCCCCAAGAGCGACCGTGATCTGCTTTACAACAAAAGATAATCGCTCACCCAACAATTCGACATGCCACAAACTTTCTCACCCTAATAAAGGGGCAGAGAGGTGCTACACAGCCAGAGGGGAGACCGATAAAAACAAAACAACTCACTGATTACGATGTTAAAGTCTGTTGCATCGCTTTGTTTTTTAGTTCTCTGACTCAAGAATCAGCAGCAAACTCTTCCCCACCAACGAGAGAAAGAGAGAGAGAGAGAGAGCACGCGATTCACCAATAGAAAGACCTCCGACAGCAGATCTGCTGTCCCCAGTATTCCTGTTTCTCTCACAACGCTTCAGTCAGTGACACTGGTATAGACTGGACTTGTCCACAGGGCTGCAAAGCCTCAGAACCCCAAAGGCGCACTCGTCTTCTAGGCCAGTGGTCCCCAACCACCAGGCCGTGGACTGGTACCGGGCCACAAAGCATGTACTACCGGGCTGCGAGGAAACAATATGATTTGGCGTTATGAAACGATACGAGTCAGCTGCAACTTTTCTCATTCCCCGTCACGCCCACTGTTGAACTTGAACACACGTGAGGTCATCAGTTGTCTAAATACCCTAGCGCCAGGGATCACAGGTTGGCCTCGGGTAACCGGCTGCCTCACACGGCCAGTGAGAAGTGCCGTTGCTACTGGCCTGGAGCGCGGACAGATGGGCGCTGCCTCTAAACCTGTTTAGCACACCGAATGTTCGTGGGGAAGCCGGTGCTAAAATATTCGCTGATGACCTAATTCGGGCTCAGGGTTTCGTAAGTAGCAGAGTAGCTACCTCGCTGTGATCTGCTGAAAGTCATCCCTCCAGCGTCGGCTGATAGATCCTACCTACCTACGGGGGGGGGCGGGGGGCGGGCGCACGCCCTGTCACACTCCTCGCTCAGTCGGTCGCTCTCTCCAGACCGCGACCGCCGCGGCTCCGGTACAGGGAGCTCCAGCCCTGACTTTGTCCTCTCACCCCACCCTCAACCAGCCGCACCTGGCCAAGGCGTCTGGCAGTGGTTGGGCAGGAAGATGGAGTTCGGGCCCGGAGGCTGTCTATTGAGGCAATGAAGCCCTCAAAACTGCTTCGGCACCTTGAGTCCAAGCACCTTGCACTTAAAGACAAACCCACTGAGTTTTTTGAGTGAAAAAAACGTGAGCAAGTAACACAGAAGCAAGTGCTGAGAGCCACGAAAACTAAATTGCAGAATGGACTAGACATAAGGAACCCCCTTCAAGTATCACTGTCTCCCATCAGCCCCACGATGGGACCATCTTGTTGCAGGGAAACAAGGCCAGGGCTCCCACTGATTCAGCGATATTGGTGTGTTGTAATCATTTTATATGTCCATACAAGTAAAATATGCGCTGTGTGTTTAATATCCAAACATTACTTAAAACGTTATGATGCTATTGACTTATAAGTGAGTTATAATTGACTTATCACTATATTCATACAAGGAAAATATGTGCTGTGTGTTTAATATTAAATTCATTAGATAAACCGTTTTAGAAACAAAATTGAGTGCATTAGCCAATAAGTGACTTATAGTTGACTTATCACCGATATTCTGGTTGTGATTAACATCCCCCACCCCGTCGGCCGGTCCGCAAGAATATTGTCAGTATTAAACCGGTCCGCGGTGCAAAAAGGGTTGGTGACCCCTGTTCTAGGCCGCGCCCTTGGGAAATCGAGAAAAATGGGCAATCGGTGAGTCATGGGAGCAGGAACCTTCACTGTGAAGAACCACAATTTGAGTGCAGCTGCAGGTCAAGGGCACTGACAGAATCCCATCCATCTTGATAAGGAAAATAAGAGATGTTAAAGATAAAAATTAAGGTGTTTCCACAGATGAGCTCAATGAAGCTGCTGTCTAGTGCCATCATAGTCCCACCATGGTTGTGGTCCTCTTGGAGGTGCTTGCCTAAGACAGCAGTACGTTACAGAGAATCAGGTTTATTATTACTGATGTATATTGCGAAATTTGTTGTTCTGTGGCAGCAGTACAATGCAAAACATAAAATAATTACTATAAGTTACAATGTAAGAAAATACATACATAGTGCAAAAGAGGAAGAGTGAGGTAGTCTTTGTGGGTTCATTGTCCGTTCAGGAATCAGATGGTGGGGGCGCGGGGAAGAAGCTGTTCCTAAAATGTTGACTGTGGGTCTTCAGGCTCCTGTACCTCCTCCCTGATGGCAGTAATGAGAAGTGAGCATGTTCCAGATGGTGAGAGTCCTTAATGATGAATGCGACCTTCTTGAGGCATCACCTGTTGGAGATGTCCTCTTTATTGGGGACAGCTATGGCATGATGGAGTTGGCTGAGTCTATAACGTCCTGCAGTCTCCTTCAGTCCTGTGCATTGGAGTCTCCACACCAGGTGGAGATGCAACCAGTCCAGATATATCTGTAGAAATTTGGTGACATACCAAATGTGAAGTTTTATAACTCCAGAAATTAATCCAAAAAAACCCACAAAAGCCCAGGAAACTTGTCTGCTTAGTACTGAAGAAGGGTCTTGGTCTCAAATGTCGACCGCTTATTCTTTCCCATTGATGTTACCAAACCTGCTGAGTTCCTCCAGCACTTTGTGTATGTTGCTTTGAATATTTACCACAGTTTTCTTTAGTGAGGCACTCACATATGAAGTGGTGGCTAATGACGTATGCCATTCACGTACCTCATACCTACAATGAATTACGTAAACAAAGAATGCTTAATCATACAATATATTTACAGTATTACTGAAATATTAAATATACTACACTACTCCCTGCTTTGCTATAAATTCCAACACAACATAGAATGCACCTTAACTCAAATATGTAACTTATTCCTCTCTAGTCATCTTACGCAGTATCCTATATAATACAACCACTATATAGACATCAAATAACAGGTTAAGTTTTAAATTGTCCCACTGAGACCTAATGATTTAATCGCTCTAGAGAATTTCTTACTCTTGTGAAAAAATGTCTTTCCTTGGCAGGTGAGACTTGTGGCTGTGAAACAATCTCATACTCTGGATCCTCCTGTGTGGTGATTGTTGGAGTTGACTCTGGGATGGCAGGAAGTGGTTCTGACTGCTCTGGAGACCTTTCTTCTCTAACAGTTGACTATGTTCTCCTCAACTGATCGACGCACAGTCTCCAGATGACATCAGACGCATTCGCCACAGTGTAAGAGAATAGTCCAGTTCTGTCCCTAATCCTTCCAAGTACCAACTTTTGACAATCTCTGTAGTCCCATCCTAGGACTGTTTGTCCAGGAGTGAAACATTGAACTTTCTTGTATGAGGAACCTTCAGTTTGTCTCAGCTGCATATTCCTTCTGAGAATGGGTTTCAGGACATTCAAGTGTGAGTGCGAGGGACAGCTCAGGAACAGCTTGGCTGATGAGCTGTTAGTTTTGGAGTGCACTGCTCTTGACATCTTTTGGGTGTATTGGCATCCCAAACAGGGCATGGCAAGCTGTCCGATCTGCTGACAATCCCAGGCCACCAGACCATGCTTAGAACCAATGGTTTCATTTTGACCATGCCTAGCTACCTGCATGTAACTTCTTCAACACTTTAGTTCTCAAACTGGATGGTACAACAATTCTCAATCCCCACATAAGGTAGGCCCTAATCAAGAGTCAGTTCATCCCGGTGCTAGTAAAAATGAGGGAACTGGAATTCCTGTGGGCGAAGGGGGACAAAGGTGAGGCCCTTACCAAGGACAGAGCGCTCTACCTCAGAGAGTTGAAGGTCGGAGGGAATGGTAAAGACCCGGCACAGATGAGAGATGGGATCAGAGGGGGGAGGGAGGCTGGTAGCGTCACTGGAGAGGGAAGGGCTGGGGTGAGAGGAAGATGGAGCCTCTGAGGGCCCAGGAGCTGACGATGGGATCTGAGGGAGAGGGGATTGCAGAGTGGTGGTGGGGGAGGGGGAGACGGGAAACACAATCGCAGCATGTGAAGGCCCGGCCTGGAGTTCAAGGCTGGAGTCGCAGTCGGTGGTTGCGCAATGGCTTTGAATCTGTCCATGGTCGTTATATTTGGGCAGGTCACTTTGTCCGACTTTGATTGATCAATGCAACGCATTAGGAAAAGCAAATAAATTGACGGTAGTTAACATAGCCCGTGTTTATTCGACTGGAATTATTATGATTCAACAGCTTTATTAGTCTTACACTTGCTAGGTTTCAGAACAGCTTCTTGTTCTCTGTTCATTCTACTGTGCTCAGAATCTGGTGCTTTGCAGCCACCTGCTGGTCACGTAGAGCATTGCTGTCCATCAGAGCCACTTCAAGTCAAGTAAGAAAGGGAGAGAGGTTCAGAGGAGGTTAATGGAAATGATTCTAAGATTGAATGTCTTGTCATATGAAGAGCATTTGATTGCTCTGGGTCTAGAATACAGAAGGATGAGGGTGACCTCATTGAAACCTAACAAATGATGAAAGGCCTCGATAGAATGGATGTGGAGAGGATGTTTCTTGTGGTGGGAGAGTCTAAGACCAGAATAGAGGGGTGTCCTTTTAGAACGGAGATGAGGAGGATTTTCTTCAGGCACAGAGTGGTTAGCCGCAGGCAGCAGGCAGCTGTGGAGACCAAGGCTCCATGTGTATTTAAGGCAGAGATTGATAAATTCTTGATTGGCCAGGGCATAAAGAGATATGGGAACAAGGCAGGAGACTGGGGCTGAGAGGACAATTGGATCAATGATGAGGAAAGGGTGGGGCAGACTCGATGGGCCAAATAGCCTTAATCTGCTCCGATATCTTATGGTTTTATGGAATAGAATACATTTGCTTTATTTGTCACATGTACATCAAAACATCCAAACATACAGTGAAAAGTGTTGTTTGCCTCAAGAACTATGCAGACAAGTGTGAGGTGTTGCCTTTTGGGAGGACAAACCAGGGCAGGACTTACACAGCGAGCGGTATGCACTGAGAAGAGCAGTAGAACAGAAAAACCTGGGAATACAGATCCATAATTCCTTGAAAATGGTGCCCCAGGTAGATTGGGTTGTAAAGAGAACTTCTGGTAAATTGGCCTTCATAAATCATAATATTGTGTACAGGAATTGGGACATTATTTTGAAGTTATATAATACATTAGTAAGGCCTAGTTTGGAGTATTGTGTGCAGTTCTGGTCACCTGCAGGAAAAATATCAATAAGATTGAAAGAGTGCAGAGAAAATTTCCAAGGATGTTGATAGGACTTGAGTTATAAGGAAATGTTGAATGGGTTAGGATTTTATTCCCTACAGCATAGGAGAGTGAGGGAAATTTGATAGAGGTATACACAATTATGAGTGGCATAGATAGGGTAAATGCAAGCTGACTTTTTCCAAAATGGTTGGCTGAGATTAGAACTAGAAGTCATGGTTAAGGGTGAAAAGGAAAAGTTTAAGGGGAACATGAGAGAGAACTTCTTCAATCAGGGTGCTGAGAGTGTGGAACAAGCTGCCAGCAGAAGTGGTGGATGTGGGTTCAATTTCAACATTTAAGAGAAATTTAGATAGATGCATGGATGGGATGGGTATGAAGGGCTATGGTCCAGGTGCAGTTTGATAGAACTAGGCCGAATAATAGTATAGTGTGGATTAGATGGGCTGAAGGGCCTGTTTCTGTTTTCTCAAACCATTCACTCCTGGAACCCAGAGGATTGGTGTGCTCCAGATGTGCTATGAATTAATCAACTACTCAGATCCTACACTCTGGAATTCCTTGGCTAAACCATTTTACCTCTCATTTCTGAAAAAAAAACCTCTGTAAAATCATCTCCCTCTGCCAAAACATACCTTTACATATTTAGGCAGCAATTGGTTGGGCAATTCCTGTGTCAAATATACAAGGATATTTGTCCGTGGAAAGGCACTACAAAAGTTAAAGCTATTCAAAGTTTAAAGTACATTTATTATCAAAGAATGTGTAAGTTGTACAACCTTGAGATTTGTTTGCTTACAGGCAGTCACAGGGCAAGGACACCAAAAGAACTCAATTAAAAAAAATAAAGACAACCCAAAATGCGTGCAGCGAAAGAGAAAAATTGAATCATGCAAACAGTAAAAGAGAGCAACACCAGCAGGATTCCGAACAGCCCAACGTAGGCCCAAAGCCGTGGTACTCAGTTCATCATATCACCACCAAGTTCACAGACACGAAGCACAGCAGCTGGGACAGTCTCACAGCCTCAGCATCACGGAGAGAGGAGTTTCCTGTTCATCTGGGCCGGCATACAAATTGTCCAAATGGCAGATTGTCCGTCACACTAGGACATGGGGTCCTATTTAATTTGAGAATTAAATTTTTAAATTATGCTCACATGGAAACAATATCTCTGTATTTAGAAGCTAACTAATCCCTTTTACAATTGCCTTATTTCTGTGATCTTTATTGAGATCAATAAAAGGAAATCCTGTTTTAGGATAATTGGGTACTTGGAATTCCAACAGTTCTGAGAATGTTCCCAGATACTCCTAAAATGTTTGATAATACTGGTTCTTGACTGGACGTCATACCAAGCCCAAGAACTTGACATGCACATGCTGTGGTCTGATTTGTCTATCTATGCCTTTTAGCTGTCTGACTTTCTTTCTAAATCCTGATTCCTTTGATGCACCATCAATAACTCACTCTGAGACGTAAGAAGCGAGGTATCAGCTTTTATTGACTGGAAGAATGAACAACACTACATCCTGGAGAATGAGGCCGGGCATCAGGCCTCAATCGCCTTTATACAGGGGTCTGTGGGAGGAGCCACAGGAGCAGTCAGCAGGGGTCTGTGGGAGGAGCCACAGGAGCAGTCCAGACAGGTATATGTAGTTCACCACATTCACCCCCCCTTTTTAAAAAGAGTCCCCAGGTGGCGAAGTTTCTTACAAGTATATTTACAGGTTAAGTCTATCAGGTGGTCGAATCTTTCGCTGCGATCTACGTAGCTCCGGCTGCGATTGCACAGGTGCCGGAGGTGGTGATTGCACAGGGGACGGAGGTTGCGCTGGTTCTGGCCCAACTGGAGGTATCAGGGATCCCTCATGTGTGTGCGAGGCGCCCGGAATAGATGCGTATGAGATGCCCGGTACATGAGCTGATTCCTTAAAGGTTAACTTACAGATTGAGGCAGTGGTAAGGAAGGCAAGTGCAATGTGAGATTTCATTTCAAGAGATAGACACATGGGTGTTAGAAAAATGGAGGGCTACGTGGGAAGGATGGGTTAGATTGATCTTAGGGTAGGTTCTAAGGTCAGCAATACATGTTGGACTGAAAGACCTATGCTGTGTTCATGATGACATGCAAGCTATGTCCTACCGAAGGGTTTTCGCTGGAAACGTCAACTGTATTTTTTCCATAGATGCTGCCTAGCCTGCTGAGTTCCTCCAGTATTTTGTGTTTGTTGCTATGATTCTAAACAAAGGTTCCAATCTCAGTGTAGATTGGAAAAGCAGAGCTGAGCCATCACATTGATCCTCTCTTCCTTTCAGTCTTTCTTGCTGCAATACTTTCGCTCACCTTCATCTCACTGCTCCGGAGCTCATTTGCAGAATGAAAAGGAAATGTTCATTTTAAGCTGCATCTGTGTCATCACTCCAGTTTTAGCCACCAAAGTCCAATACACACAGATAATGACTAGAAACAGTCCGTGAACACTCAGGCACCAGCCTCCAAATGATCAATGACTCATTCATCGAAGTCTGTAAGAGGATGAGCTTTGCACTAAGCATACGTAAAACTAAAGTGTGCTATCATTCTGGCCTCTGTAAAACCTTGCTCTGTGACAATGCTGATCCATGGTGAGACTCAAGAAAACCTATCACATGAGCTCCCTCTTACACCACAGCGACTAAACCTTCCATCCACATATTCCCTTCTGACAGTCTGAGCAACAGAATATTGAAAGATTGAGACTTAAAACCTCAGACAAACATGAGAATTCACCAGAAGTAGATTTGTACTCTCCTGTAAACTACAGTGGACATCACAAGGAACTAGAAAGACCCTATAACTGTTATCTCCATAAAATTCAATGTTAGCATATGCTTCCAGGCCAAAATCTCCGGTGACAAGGCTTTAGCTACACCAAGTCATTTCCAGCAAGCAGACATTTTTGTACCCAGTACCAGACAATCAAGACAGATACTCCATTCAAGCAACAACCAGTCTGCTGGAGGAACTCAACAGATGGAGCAGCATCTGTGTGAGGAAAGAAATTGTCGATGTTTCAGCAGTTCTTCCCTACCTGTCACTACCTGCCTGCTATGTTGTACCCCTCCTCAGTCCACCAATCACTTCAGAATACTTTCTCACCACTCCTTTTCTCCTCTCTTTGCTGGCAATCTTGCCTCTCCATTCTCAATCCTGATGCAGGCTTTCGACCCTAAATTTGACATGGGTGTTCAACCTGCTGAGTTTCTCCAGCAGGCTGTTCGTTGTACCAGATTTCAGCATCTGCAGCTTCATATGTCTCTAATCTAGTCCAAGCTCTGTCACAGGAAGAAACTACCAGGATGTCAGCGTCTTCTTAAAGCTTCTCTGAGGAAAGGCATCTGTGAGTCCTAGTGATTCATTTCTAGTCCCTGATTTCCTAAAATGAAAAACGAGTATTTCACAATCCCTGGGAAATAGTCACTTAAAGATGGTATGAGGGACATCAGAGGTAAGGTCTTCACATAGAGAGTGGTGAGTGCATGGAACATATTGTCAAGGGCGGTATAGGGCAGATACATTAGGGACAATGTTCTCTCTAGAATGCGCGTGCACACATCTTTTGCTCTTTTGCTACTAGCGCACAAAGTTTAAACTGCACACAAAAGGTAGTCATCCTCTACCTCATTGGCATGTTAAGTATATTTCATGATTGTACACAATCGCATTTCCTTTTCTGGTTTCTGATGCAGGCAATGTGGAGTTTGCAATGTTTTGTCTCCAGATTTCAGAACCGGCTTATTTATTCTGTTCTTATTGAAGACATTATTCAGTGTACACATGTTGTTGTTAGTGGGGAAAAAAAAATGCGCAGCACAAGATTTTTGCACACTGGTCATTACAAATTAGAGGGAACATTGATTAGAAACATTTAAGAAACTCTTAGATAGGAATATGGATGAAAGAAAAATGAAGGGCCAGACTGATTATAGAGTAGTTTAAAGGGTGGGCACAACATTTAGGGCCGAAGAACCAGTACTGTGCTGTAATGTTATGGTATAGTGGACAGTGAAGAATATGTAAGGTTATAACAGGATCAAAATCAACTGGGGATGTGAGCAGGGAAGGACAGATGACATTTAACTTGGACAAGAGTAAGATGGTACTTTTTAATAAGTTAACCCCAGGGATGCACTACACAATAAATGGCAGGCCCTGGAGAGTATTGTAGAACAGAGAAATCTATGGTACAGGAATATAATTGCCTGGAAGGGACATTTAGGAAACTCCTAGATAGGGATCTGATGAAAGAAAAATGGAGGGTTATGTAGAAGGGAAGGGTAAGGTTGACCTTAGAGTTGGTTAAATGGTTGGGACAACATCGTATTTCATGTCGTACTACATCCTGAATTTTTCAGAACACTTGGTCAGCTGAGAAGATCATCGGGGTCTCTCTTCCCGCCATCACGGACATTTACACTACAGGCTGCATCCGCAAAGCAAACAGCATTATGAAGGACCCCACGCACCCCTCATACAAACTCTTATTCCTCCTGCCATCTGGGAATAGGCACCGAAGCATTCAGGTTCTCACCACCGGACTATGTAACAGTTTCTTCCCCCAAGCTCCTCAATACCCAGAGTCTGGACTGACACCAACTTCCTGCCCTCTACTGTGCCTATTATCTTGTTTATTATTTATTGTAATACCTGCACTGTTTTGTGCACTTTATGCAGACCTGGATAGGTCTGTAGTCTAGTGTAGTTTCTTTTCTGTGTTGCTTTTTACATAGTTCAGTCTAGTTTTTGTACTGTTTCATGTAACACCATGGTCCTGAAAAACGTTGTCTCGTTTTTACTTTGTACTGTACCAGCAGTTATGGTTGAAATGACAATAAAAGGTGACTTGACGACCTGAGACAGTTGAAAACAGTAGAAGGAGATTGATAACTTCCAATTATTGCAGTCTGTAGGCTCCACACAGATCCCTTCAGCAGCCTCAGAGCCCACAGAACTGGAGTGGAAGCAAGTCAGCCTTGACTTCAGGAAACAATCGAAGAAGGAAGAGAAGCTGGTTTGTAATGAAGAGTTTGTAAGTCAAGGTTGATTACTCTAAAAAATGCAGTAAGAAAAGGTACATTCTAGGAACAAAAACTGACACCAGCACAACACGTAAGAATAAATGTTAAAACTCGGTGCCGGAGGAATAGGGAAAGGAAGGTCTTGGGATAAAATCCCACAGCTCTTGATGGGCTGCGGAATTTCTTGTCATCAAATACTGACAACTATTGCTAATTATTTTCAATGTTGAAGTTCATTTCAACACAGCCAACATTTTTTCCAGAACTCTTCAGAAGAACTGTGACTCTGTATTGGCCATTAGTCCAAAATGATGAGAGATTTTGTTGTGGAACATTAAGTGTTGTTGGTGGGAAGTTGAAATACCCCTGAAATGTAAAAAGATGAGAGTGAGCACAATTCCTCCTTTTTTATATCTAGACAGTATGCTAATACAGACAAGGGCTAATTTAAACACTAAAGACACACAAAAAATAAAAACAAGAAACAAATTTCTATTACAGAGACACAAAAGAGACTACAGATGCTAGTAATCTGGAGCAACACACACAGAGTGATCCCAGAACTCAATGGGTCAAGCAGTATCTATGGAGAGAAATGGACAGTTGAAGGTTTGGGTCAAGACCCTTCAACAGGACTGGAAAAAAAGAGGGGAGATAGATGGCATAAAAAGGAGATGGGATGAGGTGATGCAAGAGCTGATGGTTGATAAGAGGATCCAGGCTGCAAGGTGGTGAATCTGGAATTCATTACCACAGACGACTGTGTAGCCCAAGTCACAGGGGATATTTAAAGTGGAGGTGGATAGGTTCTTGATAAGTAAGGGTGTAAAAGGTTGAAAGGAGAATGGATTGAGAAGGATAATAGATTGGCCATGATGGAATGGCGGAGCAGACTTAATGGGCCAAATGGCCTATTTCTGCTTCTATGTCTTGTCGTTTTATGATAGGCAGATGACAGAGAGAGTAGTGGTAATGGTGTAAGAAGCTGGGAGCTGATAGGTGGAATAATCTATCAAGTGGAAAGAGCCTTTCACTTTCTCAGGATGCAACAAAATTTTATTTATTTAGCGATACAGCATGAAGTAGGCTCTTCTGACCCTTCGAGCCACATTGCCGCAGCAACCCACAACATATCCGCTTTACAATTTACAATGACCAGTTAACCTACCCAATATGTCTTTGGACTGTGGGAGGAAACTGGAGCACCATGGAAAACTCATGCATTCCATGGGGAGGACATGCAAACAGCATCAGATTTCAACTCTAGACTCTGGAACTTCTTGAGCTGTAATAGTGTAGTGCTAACTGCTATGAAACCATGCCACCAATAACACTGCTTTTCGCCGGTGTCCCTCTCACAATTTACAAAATCATACTTAACCCATGTTTAATGAGTTAATGGGTAGATGAGAGTCCCGTAGTTGAAATAATTTATAAGGACTTCCAGGAATCTTTTGATAAGTTGCCACACACAATTTTATCAGAAGGATTGAAGCACAAGACATTAAAGGGACATTGACATGGAGAAGACGAATCTCAGAGCTGTATACCGCATGGATACTTTGATAATAAATGAACCTTTGAACTTTTTTTTGACAGTATGGATATAAGTTTGACTAAATAACAGGCAACAGATAGAAGTGGTGAATGGTTGTTTTCAGATTGCAGTCATGTTCCCCAGGGATGGATCACAAGCTTCCTGACTGACAGGGTGCAGCAAGTGAGGCTGGGGAGCATCATCTCTAGCACCCGGACAATCAGTAGTGGTGCCCCCCAGGGATGTGTGCTCTCCCCACTGCTCTTCTCCCTTTACACTAATGACTGCACCTCACAGGATCCATCTGTTAAACTCCTGAAGTTTGCAGATGACACAACTGTCATTGGCCTTATCCGAGATGGTGATGAGTCTGCATACAGACGGGAGGTGGAATGGCTGGCCCTCTGGTGTGGTCAGAACAATCTGGAGCTAAATACGCTCAAGACTGTGGAGATGACAGTGGACTTCAGGAGGAGCCCCCCAATACTCCCCCCACTCACTATACTCAACAGTATTGTGTCTGCTGTGGAGACCTTCAGATTTCTGGGTGTCACAATCTCCCAGGACCTGAGGTGGACACCCAACGCGGACACTCTTATCAAAAAGGCTCAGCAGAGGTTGTATTTCCTACGTCAACTCAGGAAGTACAACCTGCCTCAGGAACTGCTGATTCAATTCTATTCAGGAATAATCCAGTCTGTTCTCTGTTCATCCATCACTGTCTGGTTTGGATCAGCTACCAAACCAGACAAGAATAGACTCCAAAGAACCGTCAGGGCTGCGGAAAGGATTATTGGTGTGAAGCTGCCCTCGATCCAGGACTTATATGCATCTAGAGTCAGGAAGCAAGCAAGCAGCATTATTGTAGACCCATCACACCCTGGACATCACCTGTTCCAACTCCTTCCTTCTGGTAGGCGCTTTAGATCACTGTATGCCAGGACAAATAGGTACAAGAACAGTTTCTTTCCGTATGCCATCAGTCTTATGAACACTTGAATTTTAGTCTATTATAAATCAAGTCCACCTGTACATTCAATGAGGTGGACCTCATTGTATATAGTTTATGATTATTTGCACTATTGTTTTGTTTGCTTTTAATTCTGTACAGAGAGAGCTCAGGGAAACCGGCATCAAATTCCCTGTGTGTGTCCTCATACTCGGCGATAATAAAGGATTCTGATTCTGATTGGTATTAGAACCACTGCTTCCTTTGATCCATATTAATGACCTCAAATGCAAACCACAATTTCCAAATATGGAGATGACACAAAAATAGCCATTGTTGTGAATGAAAGGAGAAGAGCGAAAGACTGCAGTAGGATACAACAGGCTGATAGAATGAGCAGACATTTGAATTGTTATTGTGGGGAGGTATGAGGTAATGCATATTGGTAGGAAGAATGAGAAGTGACAATATAGGGTTCAGTATATAAAATAAAGGACACTGTTTAAAGAGGATACTGGATCAGAGGGGCTTAGTCACTGAAAATGGCAAGGTTAGCTGAGAAAATGATTAATAAGGTATGCACAATCCTGCTTTTTATCAATAGAGGCATAGAGTATAAAATTAGGGATTTATGCTGAAACTTCAAGAATGTCCGGTTTGGTCTCAGGGGGAGCATTGTGCTTGATGCTGCTCACTTCAGTATCAGATTGATGTGGAAATATTGGGAGGGATCCAGAAGCAATTTGGGAGACTGGTTCTTGAGATGAGGGTCTCCAGTTACAAGGATGGATTGGAGAGGCTGGTACTGTTTTCTTGCTGGAAGAGAAAGTTGAGAGGAAATCTCATTGATGTATAAAAATTATGAAGTCTGGAAATAGTGAATTGTGGGAGGTTGTTCCTTCTGGCACATCTGCAGAGAGCGCTGTCGCAGAAAAGCGGCGTCCGTCGTCAAGGACCCCCACCTTCTAGGCCATGCTCTCTTCTCGCTGCTGCCATTGGGAAGAAAGTACAGGAGCCCCAGGACTCACATCACAAGGTTCAACCATCAGGCTCTTGAACCAAAGGGGGATAACTTCACTCAACTTCACTCTCCCCAACACTGAACTATTCTCAGAATCTACGCATTCATTTTCAAGGACTCTTCATCTCATATTCTTGATATTTATTGCTTATTTATTTATTATTATTTCATTTTGTCCTTTTTTCATTTTGTATTTGCATAGATTGTTGTCTTTGCGCATTGGTTGTTTGTCAGTCTTGTTATGTGCTGTCTTTCATTGATTCTATAGTGTTTCTTTGTATTTACTGTGAATGCCCACAAGAAAATGGATCTCAGGGTTGTAATTTGATAATAAATTTACTTTGAACTTTGAACTTTGGTGAGAGGCAAAAAAATACAATTTTCTGGTAGAAAATAAAGTGGAACAGAATTAATTATTTCTCTGGACTGCAGTGCCTTCAGTGTGGAGGATATAGTTCCCAGAGAGGGGATTAGATATGGTGAGGAAAAAAGTTGTAAGGCTACTGCTTGGAGGTTAGGAGGTGGAAATGGTGAGTTGCTCTGCTAGAGAGCAGAGTGGGTCTTCCTGTGCTGTAACAAATCCATAATTCTTTAAATATAACAGCTGGCACGCCAACATAAAGTAGATACCATACAGTCTGACATTAGCAATGATGACTAAATGATAAATATTGGCCTGGATTTAGGGATCACTCCCTAGTTATTAGTGCATAATTTAAAGTTAATTAACATCCTTCTAAATCACACAAATTGAATTTCAGTCATTATTACGTACACTGTCTGCTGATTCCTTGGCTGTATTTGAAATGTTTCAGCCAATTAGATCTTCCAGCATTTTGGCACAATTTTTATATATTTATTGATGTAAATTCAATTTTCATTCGGCCCATTTTCATTTTGACAACAGACTAAAAGGAACATTGTCTACAAATATATTGAACTTTTCTAAATCAAACTACCTATTCGTACAACTTCAGTGTGAACTTGTTTAATTACTACTTACTTCGCAGTAATGTAGACACTCCCAGTACCTGTGGCACACCGCTGGTTCCAGACCTCCAGTCAGAAAAACAACCCTAAATCATTACTCTCTGTTTACCTCCTAACACCAGGCCTAGTTTGGATCTGCTTGGACAAGACACACGTGCCCTAACTTTCTGGAACAACTTACAATGCAGGATCTCATCAAAACCCTTGCTAAGATCTATGTCTACCATTTCTGTTGTTGTTGAGTGTTGTCGATGACTCATGGAAACCCTATGGAAGTGTAGTTGTCTATAGTGTTTTTGTAGCAAGATACAGAAGTTGATTGCTAGCCCTTTCCTCTGTGCAGATACTGCTACCGCCCAGCTTGGGACCCAGCCGGATTAGAACTCAGGACTATCTGCCTCGAAGTCCAGTGCTGATGCTATTACATCACTAGCCGACCTGATGCCACATCTACCACCCATCAATGTCCTTAGTAACCTCTTAAAAAACTCAGATTAGTAAGGCCTTGCTGACTCCCCCAAATCAGTCCCTGGGTTGCCAAGTGATCATAAATCCAATCCCAATAATGTCCCTACCACTGACATAAGATAAGTTTCATAGTTTATCTTTATTGCCTTTCTTAATTTACCTATTAAATGCTCCCAGTGGTGAGTGTCTCGAATAGCCAAGGGCTGGTAACACTGTTACAAAAAGGTAGGGGCTACTCTCCAATCTCAAACTTGGGTGATGAAGAAAGGTTAGAGAAGATTGGGCCTATCAAGCTGAAAAGAAGACATCAAAGAATCAATGCTGTCTTCTTACAATAGTTATACGGTTCTTAACATTGTCATAGCCGGTGGGGATGGGGGGTTGGGGGTTAGTGGGAATAAGCTGCCACCACCTATTACATGCTTCCAATGGCATGCATCTCAAAGAGCCTCTCACAGTCAAGTCCAGCTCCTGGCCTTCACGTGTGGCTTAGCTACTGAACCTGGTAGAACTGTTTCTACTGACAAGAAAAGGGGCAAAGGCAGGTTACTTGCTCCTTAATCCAGTTACTTTGGGCTGAAGGGGCTCATCAACCATGCTTGGCAGCTCATCTAGGAGAAGGAAAACACTGATCCCCAACTTCCACTGCCCTGTGGTTACACTCAGCCATGTGGAAGGCTTCAGGAGTAAACCCTAAGGGAAAAAGAGCTGGAGTTCCTAAGTCAGTCCAACGTTGAATTCAATACTGATTGGCAATTCCTGCGACACTGCTGGTGCCAAACTGTATCAGTTTCTCCCATTCCTTTGTGTTCATCAGATGCGTGGAAAGGGGGAGCCTGCTACATGGTTGTTAGTTTGCTCTCCAAATTGTACTGCCCTGGTTTCCATATCTAGACAGCTAGGATGCACCATCCATTGTTGATCCTGACGAAGGAGGCCTCAGAATAGCATTAGCTTCTTCCCTGGAGTCTACCCTGTTGTTAGTTTTCATCCAGCCATCCTGATACTGGGCTTTTCATCAGAAACTTTAACAGTTCTTTTCCTTCCGCAGAAGCTGTTTTACCCACTGAATTCTTCCAGCAGGTTGGTTGTTGCTCTAGATTCCAGCATCTGCAGTCTCTTGTAACCCCAAATCTAATCTATTATTACCATTTCAAAAAAAAACCAGTCAGATTCATCACCTCAGTAAAAAATTATCTCTGGCTGTTGTCAGCAATTACAAACGCTAATAATGTCTTTGTACATATATGAAATTTACCAATCTACAATCCCACAGCTTCTCTCTTTCCCCTTTCTTAAATAACAACAGCTGGCACACATTTCCACAATAAACTACTACAAATATTCTATGATTTACACAACTACAATATACACAATTTCTTTACAGCACCATTTATTTTTGGAGTACTTTCTTTGATTTATGAATTATTTTATGTTACAATGAGTTGCATGCCATCCCATGGAGCCAATACCAGATCCCATGGTGATAATTTCTCCCTCCTCCTTCTCTCATTTTCCATTCTACATTCTAACTCATGCCTTACACCTTCTCTTCTCACCTGCCCTTTACCTCCCACTGTGTCCCTCCTCCTTTCCTTTCTTCCCTAGTCCATTCTCCCTGCCTATCAGATTGCTTCTTCTTCAGCCTTTTCCACTGATCATCTTTCAGCTTCATACTTAATCCCCCCTCCTCCACCCAGCTACTTTCCCCATTATCAGGTTTCCCCTATCATTTGAAGCTTGCCCTCTTTGCCACACATGCACCACTTACGCTGGCAGATTGTTCCACACTCTCACGGCCCTCTAAGTGAAAAGTTTCCACTCATGTTTCCCTTAAGCTTTTCAGCTTTCACTCAGACCTCCTGTTGTAGTCCCACCCAACCTCAGTGGAAAAGCCTGCTTGCATTTACCCTATTTATATGCCTCCAAATTTTATTTATAAGTAGTGTGACAGACTCCATCCACGTTAATACTGTTCCAAAATAACCAGAATGCAATCTGCCCAGCATTTTTAGCTCAGAGGGACACAGGCCTTCCGCAGATGGCTGTAGATTCCAAATCAAAATCAATTTTCACTGTTCTGATTATTTGTTCTGACTTCCTTTCAACCTTGAGAAGGAAAGGAAATACTCGTGGAAAATGCTGTGCTTTATTGCCAGTATTTTCTAATTTTTTTCTGGGGTGTGAGCAATACTAGCAAAGGCGGCATTTATTGGCCATCCCCAATTCCCCATGATAGGCGAGAGATGAGCTGCCTTATTGAACTGCTGCGGTCCTAGTGAAAATGGTCTCAGTGCTGTGGAATATTGAGTTACAAGATTTAGATCCAGGGACTATGAAGAACAGGTCAACTTTCACTTTTGATTTATTTTGATGAATTCTAGTCTCTGATGGAGTCATGTCTTGGAAATAGCTGGTTCACCATTCCATGCTAATAGAGTTTATATCTAGAGTTCGTTCAATATGTTTTATTATAAAATTGCTTCTTTGAACAGCATGTCCTGAACAGTTCACCTGCTGTTGTGTTTTCTTTATGGATTGGTTCCCTTTTGGTGCAGATCAGACAGACCTAATAAGGTGATGACAGGATGGAGATTAAGTGAATCAGGAAGGGTGACCGCAGGGCTGAGCTCAGTCAGACCTGAAAGAGAGATGGCAGAGTGAAGCTCGGGTAGATCTGAAAGGGTTGATGGCAGAATGGAGCTCAGCAGGACCTGAAAGAAGATGGGAGGGTGGAGCTCTTGTGCAGCTGAAAGAGTGAATGCTCTGCAGACGTGAGAGAGTGATGGTGTAGTCAACAGTGTTGGGTGAACTAGGATAAAGATGGACAAAGTGAAGGGGCAAGAAATTTGCAACAAGGATCAGCCAAGAGCAGGGTGATTGGAAAAGGACAATAAATCATGATGTGGGTGTGGACCTGGTATGGTGAAGCACAAACAATGCATACAAATATGGTTAGTGTAGAAAGTAGAAGGATGGCATGCATCTGCACCATAGGATTCCATGTCTTTGGTGCGAGTGGGAAATGCAACTTCCTTCCTGTTATTACACACTCTGCCCAGTTATTTTACATTATTATTATACAACCCTTGCCTCTTCAGCCCTCAGCCTCACTTCCTGGATATAAGACTTGTAATCTTGAGGCACTGGTTTAAGAAAAATACGGATGATTTATCACATAGACATTTGGTCTGGCCTATTTGTGACTCTGGGCACATTAATTGTGATTCAATAAATGATTGTTTTATCAGTGATGTCCATAATCAGTGAATGATTTTTTTTTTAAATAGCACTTACTTCTGGATGGGAGATGATTTTTTGAATAATTTTTTGAGACTAGAATCCATTACTGTTTTCACATTTGTTAATTGCAAATGCATCATGACGTGTGTGAATTCAACTGTAGAGACATAACTTACACTGCTGAGAGAACAGTTTGATTCCAGATTAAGAGTCTGGCATATATCACAGGTGCATTCAATGACGTCACAGGGAAGCTTCCACCAAAACAGAAATTTCTTCTCCACTCTCAGTTCAGCCTGAGACAATTCAAAGACAGAGTATCACGGGTTACTTCCTCATTCATAACAAAATAAACTTGATATTTCACAGTGCTCTACAGCTGATTAAATGCTTCTTGTAGTTTTGCCACTGTTGCATTGAGAGAAATTTGAGGTTGAAGATTGTTCAGCACACAAGGGTAAAGGAGAACAAATTGATTGTTACTTGAGATCTCATGCAGCATAAAAACACAACAAAAGCAATAAATATAAATATTAAAGCAATCCTGCTGATCTTCTGGGATTTTCCCACACAGCGGTCTCATTTCCAGAGAATGGTACGATGAACAATAAACACCCAGAGAGCGGCAGTTCTGTGGTTGAAAATGCCCTGCTAATGAGAGAGGTCAGAAGAGAATGGTCACATTGGTTCAAACTGACAAGAACTCAGTAACAGTAACTCAAATAACCACATGTTACAGTTGAGGTGTGCAGAAGAGTATTGCTGGATTCACAGCATGTTGAACCTTGAAGTGGACGGGCTACAGCAGTAGAAGACCATGAACATACACTCAGTGGTCACCTTATTACATACAGGAGATACCTAATAAAGTGTTTACTGAGTGTACTCTGGTTGTATATACATAAAGTAAGACTTTGGGGAAGAGTAGCTGATATGGATGTAGTGATGGTGGGGTGGGTTAATAGATGAAGGTGCTGTTCAGCCTGATGGATTTGGGGAAGTAAATATTTTTGAGTCTGGTATAGGAGGGAGATTAAAAATCTGGCTCAGTGGTGCCACATCATCAACCTCTCACTCAATGTCAGCAAGACCAAAGAATTGATTATAGACTTCAGGATGAGGAAACTGGAAGTCCATGAGCCAGTCGTCATCAGGTGATTAGAGATGAGAGGGTCAGCAACTTTAAATTCCCTGGTGTTATCATTTCAGAGGACCTCTCCTGAGCGTAGCACGTAAGTGAAATTATGAAGAAAGCATGGCAGCGCCTTCAATTAGAAGTTTGTGAAGATTTGGCATGACATCTAAAACTTTGACAAACTTCTATAGATGTGTGTTGGAGAGTATATTGACTGGCTGCATCACAGGCTGGTACAGAAACAGCAATACTCTTAAATGGAAAATCCTACAAAAGTAGTAGATACAACCCAGATAATCATGGGTAAAGCCCTCCCCATCATTGAGCACATCTACACAGAGTCTCGTCACAGGAAATCAGCATCCATCATCAGTGATCCCAACCACCCAGGTCATGCTCCCTTCTCACTGCTGCCATCAGGAAGAAGATACAGGAGCCTCATAACTCATGGTACCAGGATCAGGAACAGTTATTGCCTCTCAACCATCAGGCTTTTGAACCAGAGAAGATAACTTCACTCAACTTCAACTGCCCCATCACTGAACTGTTCTAACAACCTATGGTCTCACATTCAAGGACTCTTCATCTCATGTCCTCAATATTCAATATTTATTATTATTATTATTTATTTATTTTCTTTCTTTTTGTATTTGCGTAGTTTGTTGTCTTTTGCACGTGATTGTTTGTCCTGCTGGTGAAGTCTTTCATTGATTCTATTATAGTTATTGGATTTATTGAGTACGCCCACCAGAAAATGAATCTCAGGGCTGTATATGGTGACATATATGTACTTTGATAATAAATTTACTTTGAATGTTGTACTTTAGTCCTAGCATAAGTACAGCCGATGCTTCAGGTATACAACCTCCCATTAGTATCAACGTGGTGATATCCAATTAAACTTTATTTGCCATTAACATACAAATCTTGGCCAGGATAATGGAAAGCACCAACTACCTCTTTAAAAGAAGAACATGGGATCATTTGTATTCAATTGATAGGATATGAGGGAGATGGATTGCTTTAAAAGTGTTGGGCATTGGAAGAAATAATTGGCTTCCAGATGATTGTTGAGTCCTGTGCAATCCAGGATCTTTCCGAAAGTAAGTAACCCCTCCCCTGATTTATCATGTGTCTCACCGAGACGAGTCCGAGTGGCCATCTTGAGGCTTCAGTCAGAGAAAGCAAAGGAAAGAAAAACTCAAGGTTATGTTTTCTTTCCTACCTTTCTTTATATCTGCTCATCTAGGACAGTAGAGATAACAGGCAGGTCAGTCGAAACTTCTTCTTGCGAGATATGGGAAGGCAGGGAACCTCCAGAGTCCCCGATGACTACAACTGCAAGAAGTGTATTAAGCTGCAAATTCTAATGAACAGTGGTAAGGATTTGGAGCTCTGACTGGATGAACTCGAGATCATTTGGGAGGCTGAGGGGGTTGTTGATAGGGCATATAGAGAAGTAGTTACACCCAAGTTGCAGGACACAGGAGACAGACTGACAGTCAGGAACAGGAAAGCAGTTAAGGAGCCAGTGCAGAGTACTCCTGCGGTCAACCTCCTCAATAACACATATATCACTTTGGATACTGTTTGGGGGGGGGGGGGGTGGGGCTGTGTGTTTGCCTCTGTGACTCAGAAGGGAAAAGTGGAGAAAAGACACGCTGTGGTAATAGGGGATTTCTTAGTTAGGGGAACGAACAGGAGGTTCTGTGGCTGAGAATGAGATTCCCAGATAGTAGATTGCCTCCCTGGTGCCAGGATCCAGGATATCTTGCATTGAGCCGTCATGAAAAGCCAGAAGTCATGGTCCATGTTGGTACCAATGACAAGGGTAGGATGAGATTCTGCATAGTGAGTTCAGGAAGTTTGGTGCTAAGTTAAGGAACAGGACCTCCAGAGTTCTGGTCTCAGGACTGCTACCTGTGCCATGTGGTAGGGAGCCAAAACTAGGAACAGTTATACAGTTTAATATGTGTCTAAGGAGTTGGGTATTCATATTCCAAGGGTAGTCATAGCCAAAGGGTGGTAGTGGGGATGAGCTCCCACTGCTAAACAAATGCTCTTCATGGCGAGTGTCACAAACAGCCTCTGACAACCAAGACCAACTCCTGGCCTTCACGTGTGGCATAGTTTTTATGCCCGGCGGAGCTGTTCTCACTGACAGGAGAAGGGGCAAAGGCGGACCACTGGCGCCTTAAAACCAGCTGCTCCGCGCAAATGGGGCTCCTTAACCACGGATGGTAGCTCATCTAGGAGAGGGAAACTCCGATTTCAAACATCCGCTGCCTTGTGGCTATACCCGCTCATGGAAAGGCTTTGGGAGTAAACCCCGAAGAAAAATCCAGAGTCAGAGTCCCGAAGGCAGCTGACTGCTGTACCCAGCACCGGCACGCCAACTCCTGCGATGCTGCTGGGACCAAACTGTATCGACTTTTGTCGTTCCTTTGGAACCTGTCATCAGCATGGGGGGGGGGGGGGCCCACTGCACGGGCAACAGACGGATCTCCATATCAACTCTGCCCTGGCTTGCGCCCTGGAGAAGCCACTCCTGAGAACTACTAGAGGTGCAGTACCCACAGTCGACCACGACTGATGGAGGCTACATAAGCAGTTGGGTTAGAAGAGAGGGAAGGCATAAGGATTTTGGATCATTGGGCTCTCTTCCAAGGAAGGTGGGATCTGTACAGAAGGAATGGTTTGCATCTGAACTAGAGGGGGACTAATATCCTAACAACACACACGAAATGCTGCAGTTGCTCAGCAGGCCAGGCAACATCTATGGAAAAGAGTACAGTCGAGGTCTCAGGCCGAGAGCCTTCATCAGGACTCCTCTTTTCCATAGATGCTGCCTGGTCTACTGAGTTCCTCCAGCAATTTCTGTGTGGTGCTTGGATTTACAGCATCTGCATCTTTTTTCTTGTTTGTGATTGGACTAATATCCTAGCGGGAAGGTTTGTTAAGGCTGCAAACTAGCATTGCAGGGTATAGGAATCAGAGTACAGAACAGTTCATGGGGAGGTCGTGGATGCCGATGTTGGTAACCATATAACCATATAACAATTACGGCACGGAAACAAGCCATCTCGGCCCTTCTAGTCCGTGCTGAATGCTTACTCTCACCTAGTCCCACCTACCTGCACTCAGCCAATAACTCTCCATTCTTTTCCTGTCCATATACTTATCCAATTTTTTTTTTAAATGACAATATTGAACCTGCCCCTACCACTTCTACTGGAAGCTCGTTCCACACAGCTACCACTCTCTGAGTAAAGATATTCCCCCTTGTGTTACCCCTAAACTTTTGCCTCCTAACTCTCAACTCATATCCTCTTGTCTGAATCTCCCCTACTCTCAATGGAAAAAGCCTATCCACGTCAACTCTATCTACCCCCCTCATTATTTTAAATACCTCTATCAAGTCCACCCTCAACATTCTACGCTCCAAAGAATAAAGACCTAACTTGTTCAACCTTTCTCTGTAACTTAGGTGCAGAAACCCAGGTAACATTCTAATAAATTTCCTCTGTACCCTGTCTATTTTGTTGACATCTTTCCTTTAATTCAGTGGCCAGAACTGTACACAATACTCCAAATTTGGCTTCACCAATGCCTTGTACAATTCTAACATTACATCTCAACTCCTATACTCAAATGCTCTGATTTATAAAGGCCAGCATACCAAAAACTTTCTTCACCACTCTATCCACATGAGATCCACCTTCAGGGAACTATGCACCATTATTCCTAGATCACTCTGTTCTACTGCATTCGTCAATGCTCTACCATTTAACATGTGTGTCCTATTTTGATTAGTCCTACCAAAATGTAGCACCTCACACTTATCAGCATTAAACTCCATCTGCCATCTTTCAGCCCACTCTTCTAACTGGCCTAAATCTCTCTGCAAGCTTTGAAAACCTACTTCATTATCCACAACGCCACCTATCTTAGTATCATCTGCATTCTTACTAATCCAATTTACCACCCCATCATCCAGATCATTAATGTATATGGCAAACAACATTGGACCCAGTACAGATCCCTGAGGCACACCACTAGTCACTGGCCTCCAACCCGACAAACAGTTATCCACCACTACTCTCTGGCATCTCCCATCCAGCCACTGTTGAATCCATTTTACTACTTCAATATTAATACCTAACGATTGAACCTTCCTAACTAACCTTCCATGCAGAACCTTGTCAAAGGCCTTACCAAAGTCCATATAGACAACATCCACTGCTTTACCCTCATCAACTTTCCTAGTAACCTCTTAAAAAAATTCAAAAAGGTTTGTCAAACATGACCTTCCACACACAAATCCATGTTGACTGTTCCTAATTAGACCCTGTCTATCCAGATAATTATATATACCATCTCCAAGAATACTTTCCGTTAATTTACCCACCACTGACATCAAACCTACAGGCCGACAATTGCTGGGCTTACTCTTAGAACCCTTTTTGAACAATGGAACAACATGAGCAATACCCCAATCCTCCAGCACCATCCCTGTTTCTAATGACATTTGAAATATTTCTGTCACAGCCCCTGCTATTTGTACACTAACTTCCCTCAAGGTCCTAGGGAATATCCTGTCAGGACTCGGAGACTTATCCACTTTTATATTCAGGAGACAGTCAGGAGACCCAGATGGTAGTTTGCCTCCCTGGTGCCAGGGTCTAGTATGTTTCTGATCGCGTCCAAGATATCCTGAAGTGGGAGGGTGAGGAGCCAGAGGTCGTGGTACATATCGGTACCAATGACATAGGTAGGGAAAGGGAAAAGGTCCTGAAAGGAGAATATAGGGAGTTTGAAAGGGATGACTTTATTCAAAATGGAGAACAAAAACTTGGAAGTCCTTGTGCTAAATTCACAAAAGGTTAATTTGTAGCTTGAGTCTGTGGTGAGGAAAGCAAATACAATGTTAGCATTTATTTCAAAGGGACAGGAATATAAAAGTAAGGGTGTAATGTTGAGACTTTATAAAGCACCAGCAAGGACTCACTTGGAGAATTATGAGCAGCTTTAGGCTGCTTATCTTTGAAAGACTGTGCTGAAACTGGAGAGGGTTTAAAGAAGATTCAAAAAATGATTTCAGGATTGAATGGCTTGTCTTATGAAGAGCATCTGAGGGCTCTGGGCCTGTATTCACTAGAATTCAGAAGAATGAGGGGTGACCTCATTGAAACCTATCCAATGGTGAAAGGCCTTGATAAAGTGGATGTGGAGAGGATGTTTCCTATAGCGGGAGAGTCTAAGACCAGAGGACAAAATCTCAGTATAGAGGGGTGTTCTTTCAAAACGGAGATGGGGAAGAATTTCTTTAGCCAGAGGGTGATCAATCTGTGGAATTCAGTGAAGGCCAAGTCCTTATGTAAATCTTAAGACAAAGGCTGATAGATTCTTGATTGATCAACACATGAAGGGATACAGGGAGAAGGCAAGATATTAGAGCTGAGAGGAAAATTAGATCTGCCGAGATGGAAAGGTAGAGAAGACTCGATGTCCCAAACGGCCCAATTCTGCTCCAATATCTTATGGTATTGTTTTCTTATTCCATTAACCAGAGGTTTACAGTACTGAGAGATCTTTTGACTGACATAGCCAGCCATTGTGTTCTATGCACATTGTTTTGGTCAGTATTAATACCACTGAATTCAGTTTAAAGATATTCTGTGCCAAACACCAAAATGAAATATATTTCATTACAGTTTTCTATCACAGGATGAATTTGTGATGTTAAATGAATTCTGTTAATATTAGTTTTAACTGTTCAAAGGAACAGCTGGTACATCAAGGCACATGATATCTTCAAAGGGCGCACGGGAATTAGGTGTTGTGATCTGGTTTAGACCATAAAGTGTTACAGTGTTAATGAGCAAATGCAAGATGATGAAACAAAGAGATCAGGCAACTAAATTAACATACAAAATACTGGAGGGACTGAGCAAGGTAGGTGGCATCAATGGAAGGGAATATACAGTTGACGTTTCGGGCTGAGAATAGAAACTCCTTACAGATAGTGGCAGGAAGCTCCTTACAGATTACAAGGAATGGAAAAGAAGGAGGAAGAAGACATATAGACTGCATTTCAAATGGAATAAATCCTCTTTGGAAGAATGGAAAATACAGAGTTGGGAGCATGTTTCTCTCCAGTTTCCCACTCTCCCATCTGATCAGGTGCATTGACATTGGCTAGCATGCTTTTCATTGGGGGCAGATGGCTCGGAAAAACATGACACTAAGAATGCAGTGCTGGAATTCTGAAAGTCTGATGTACTCTATGGGATCAGCAACCAATAACGTGTACTGGAGGTTACTGAAGTAATTGCAAGATCTGTGCCTTGTGTCTAAATGTTTAAATAGAATAAAAGTCTAAAAGATGTGTCATTCTAGAAAGAATAGCTGAGTCCTGAAGCTAATGTCATAGAGGAACAGTCGTGAGACTTAAATGAACTTGGCAAGCCAAAATTACCCAAAGATATGTAGAGTTCACTGTGTACTCAGGCTGGAGTAACAGAACGTAGCGTCACTAATTCATAGTTTTCCTTTTTTTAAAATCTTAAATGAAACAAAACATTTAAAAAAATTCACATAGCTGGACATTACATTCTGAATAATTAAAAGCATGAGATAAAACCACAAACAAAAAAACAAAAATAGTTAGTTAGAGTTATTTGAGACAGGACAGATGAGTGGTGCTTTACAAAGAGTTATAGTACCAGCGATCTGAGTTCAACTCCTGCCGCCATCTATAGGGAGTCTATATGTTCTCCCCATGACCACGTAGGTTTTCTCAGGGTGCTCCAATTCTCTCCCATATCCCCAAAATATACCAGTTGGTAGGTTGATTGATCATTATAAATCATCCCATGATTAGGCTAGGGTTAAACTGGTGGTTACTAGGCAGCACGGTTTGTAGGGCAAAATCAAGTCTAAATGGCATATTGTATTCTCAATTCAGTTGCAACACAGACAAATTTTGTAAACTGAGGTGGTGTGGCACGGCAGCAGCGGCCTTTCAGACCTGGTGTTACTTTAATTTAATTTTCTATTTTAAGTTTGATACACAATTTTCGATTAGGGCACATGGATAACAGAGCGGCTATCTACCATCGCCAGATACTACTACAATACAGAGATCGCCCAAAAACAAACCTCCACAAAGATCTGCTGGCTGAATTACGCGACGTCGGCTTTCTGAGGGGAACGGGCCTACATTCCTCGGACTTGCCTGATGTTGGGAGCCTGAGATGGAGACGTCGAAAGCGATGTGCAAGGAAGCAGAAGCGAGGCAAACGGGCAGGGGTCCGTGCCAGGCTCAAAGCAAACCCTAGCCGGCCGGCTCTCCCGTCCATTCTGCTCTCCAATGTCCGCTCCCTGGACAATAAAATGGACTACATCCAACTCCAACGTAATACTCGGCCGGAGTACAGAGTTTGCTCCGCGTATGTCTTCACAGAGACATGGCTCACTGATGGGATTTCGGACGCTGCCATCCAGCTAGACGGGCTAGCTTTGTTTTGTTCGGACAGAGATGCAGCTGTCTCCGGTAAGGTCCGCGGTGGCGGTGTCTGTGTTTATATCGACACGGAATGGTGTAAGAACTCTGTGCTGGGTTCCAGACACTGCTCATCTCTAGTGGAGTTTGTGGCAGTTCGATGCAGACCATTTTATTTGCCACGGGAATTCACCTCTGTCCTTATATTCGGTGTCTACATTCCCCCCAGCGCTAATGCTAAGGAGGCGCTCTATGAACTGTACGGGGCTATTAGCGAATGCACACCCTGATGGTCTGTTTATTGTCGCCAGTGATTTTAACCACGCGAACCTTAAGTCAGTGCTCCCCAAATTCCATCTGTATGTGGACTTTGCAACGAGGGGGGAGAACGCATTGGACCTGGTTTACACAAACATCCCCGATGCGTACCGGGTGGAGCCCCGCCCCCACCTCGGATACTCAGACCACATCTCTGTTATGCTAATCCCAGCATACAGACCGCTCGTCAGGCACTCCAGACCAGTTCAGAAGCAGGTGAAAACCTGGCCAGCAGGAGCCATCTCTACTCTTCAAGACTGCTTTGAGCACACTGACTGGCACATGTTCAAGGAGGCTGCAACCGATGGCGACTCTACCAACTTAGAGGAGTACACAGCATCAGTGACCAGCTACATCAGCAAGTGCATTGATGATGTTACTCTGTCCAAGACCATCACTATACGCGCTAACCAGAAGCCATGGATGTTCTGAGTAAGTTCTGAGCAAGCTTGTTGTTATTAGGCAGGTAGATCGGGTTGTAAAGAAAACTTTTGGCACATTGGCCTTCATAAATCAAAGTATTGAGTACAGGAGTAGGGAGGTTATGTTGAAGTTGTATAAGACATTGGTGAGGCCTAATTTGGAGTACTGTGTGTAGTTTTGATCGCTGACCTACAGGAAAGATGTAAATAAGGTTGAAGGAGTCGGAGGTGCAAGGGGACTTGGGAATCCTAATGCAGGATTCTCGAAAGGTTAACTTGCAGGTTGAGTCAGAAGTAAGGAAGGTAAATACAATGTTAACATTCAATTTGAGAGGACTACAATATCTAATAATGGATGTGGAGGGGATTCAGAGGATGTTTACAAGAATGATTTTAGGGATGAAATGCTTGAGGAGCATGTGATGGTTCTGAGTACGTACTTGCTGGAATTTGGAAGGATGAAACTGGGAATCTCTTTCAAACCTATGAAGAAGATTTTCTTTAGCCAGAAGGTGGTAAATCTGTGGAATTCATTTCCACAGTCAGCTGTGGAAGCCAAGTCATTGGGTATATTGAAAATAATACACACAACTGTCCCGAGCCATCAGAGGGGCAAAGCGTGTACACGCCCAGCTAATCCACAGTCACTTCTAGGACAGCGGCGACACGCGGCGCATGTGGAAGGGCATCCAGGACATCACCAATTACAAGACAACATCACCTGACTGTGCAGGTGATGCCTCCCTCCCAAATGCGCTGAATAACTTCTACGCCCGGTTTGAGGTGGAAAATGATGTGGCGGCGAGGAAGTCCACCCCTCCTGTGAATGACCAGGTGCTGTGTCTCTCCGTGGCTGACGTGAGAAGAACCCTGTGCAGGGTCAACCCACGGAAGGATGCTGGACCAGACAATATTCCTGGTAGAGTGCTCAGAGGATGTGCAGACCAGCTAGCAGATGTTCTCACTGACATCTTCAACATCTCCCTGAGCAGCGCCACTGTTCCAATGTGCTTCAAGGCCGCCACCATCGTCCCCGTGCCGAAGAAGTCTTCAGTGTCCTGCCTAAATGACTACCGTCCCGTTGCAAAGTGTTTCGAGAGGCTCGTCATGAGGCATATCAAGACCCTGCTGCCCCCCTCACTGGACCCCCTGCAGTTTGTGTACTGTCCCAGCCGCTCAACAGATGACGCCATTGCCACCATCCTCCACCTGGCCCTAACCCACCTGGACAAAAAAGACACATACGTTCGGATGCTGTTCATAGACTTCAGTTCAGCATTCAACACAATCATCCCTCAGAAACTGATTGGAAAGCTGAGCCTATTGGACCTGAACACCTCCCTCTGCAACTGGATCCTAGACTTCCTGACTGGGAGACCTCAGTCAGTCTGGATCGGGAGCAGCACCTCCAACACCATCACACTGAGCACGGGGGCCCCCCAGGGCTGTGTGCTCAGTCCACTGCTGTTCACTCTGCTGACCCATGACTGTGCTGCAACACACAGCTCGAACCATATCATCAAGTTCGCCGATGACACCACTGTGGTGGGTCTCATCAGCAAGAAGGACGAGTCAGCTTACAGAGACTAACGGACTGGTGCAGAGCCAACAACCTGTCTCTTAATGTGAACAAAACAAAAGGGATGGTTGTTGACTTCAGGAGGGCACGGAGCAAAGACTCCCCGCTGAACATCGACGGCTCCTTGGTAAAGATTGTAAAGAGCACCAAATTTCTTGGTGTTCACCTGACGGAGAATCTCACCTGGTCCCTCAACACCAGCTCCATAGCAAAGAAAGCCCAGCAGTGTCTCTAATTTTTGCGAAGGCTGAGGAAAGTCCATCTCCCAACACCCCATCCTCATCACATTCTACAGGGGTTGTATTGAGAACATCCTGAACAGCTGCATCACTGCCTGGTTCAGAAATTGCACCATCTGGGATCGCAAGACCCTGCAGCAGATAGTGAGGTCAGCTGAGAAGATCATCGGGGTCTATCTTCCCGTCATTACGAACATTTACACTACACGCTGCATCCGTAAAGGAAACAGCATTATGAAGGACCCCATGCACCCCTCATACAATCTCTTCTCCTTCCTGCCATCTGGGAAAAGGCTCCGAAGCATTCAGGCTCTCACGACCAGACTATGTAACAGTTTCTTCCCCCAAGCTATCAGACTCCTCAATCCCCAAAGCCTGGACTGACACCTTGCCCTACTGTCCTGTTTATTATAATGTCTGCACTGTTTTTGTGCACTTTATGCAGTCCAGTGTAGGTCTGTGGTCTAGTATAGCTTTCTCTGTGTTTTTTTTATTATTACATAGTTCAGTCTAGTTTTTTGTACTGTGTCATGTAAACCATGGTTCTGAAAAACGTTGTCTCATTTTTACTATGCACTGCACCAGCAGTTATGGTCAAAATGACAATAAAAAGTTGACTTGACTTGACTTGAAAGATACAGAGGTCACTAAGCAATACAGTCAGCAGTTCCAATCATTCCTATTTAACAGAATAATTTAGAAACAGTCACCTATATTTTTCTAACAGCCTGTATAAGGTGACAATGGCATAACCAGCCAAATGAAGGTAATTGGATTAACCAAGCTTCAAGCTTATTATTGTAAGTGACTGACATTGATATTATGTACATACAATCAGTGGCCACTTTATTGGGCACAGGGGTGGATCATTCTCGCATCATCTCGCATCATTCTCTTTAAATACTAGAGACGGTTTTGCATAGAAGTCACAGGAGTCAATATCCTCAACTGCATCATGGAGCCGAGGAGATGCATCCATTTGGGTTACCAGGAGAAATTGGGTAGCAGAACACTGCATTTGAAATGGCCTTAGGATTAACTTTGACAGCACAAAACTACTGTGCCGCACCAAAGACTTTTGGGACCGCTTGGTGAGGGAAACTTTTGAAATAAAACTAGAGGAAAAGAATTTTAACACAGACAAAGGTCTCACTCCAAATAAGAACTGAAATTCAATTGTAAACAAGGTGGGAGAGCAGAAACCAGATTGGATGAGAACTAACCAATCAGGAGGGAAGGACTAAGGGGGTGTAAATACCACGAGACTTGACATACCCAGGAGACTTGACATACCGGGGCACCTTCCCTGATGAAGGTGGCAGAGTTTGTCATCGAAATGTCAGTTATGATCAATACCTGTACTCAGCTGGAAGCCAGAGAAGAGTTTATTAGCTTCTGAGATACTTAAACCACAAATTCTGGCACCAACAATCATACCATAGGCAAAGTCACTTGGATCACATTTCTTCCCATTTCAATGTTTGGTCTGAACAACAACTGAACCTCTTGACCATGTCTGCATGCTTTTATGCATTGAGTGGCTGTGGCTGCCACTTGATTGGCTGATTAGATATTTGCATTAATGAGCAGCTGTAACTAATAAAGTGATCACTGAGTGTAATTTGCACGTAGCCATTCTCCACTTTTGCATTTTTTTCTGAAGACAGGGGCATATCTTTAGTACTTTGTGTCCTCTATTCTTCCAATTGTCTTTTGACTGCATTGACTTTGCATGATTTTGGTCAAACACATAATTCCCCCACCAAATTCCAATTCATTGCCGGTATAATTGTTCACAATAAATACTCAGTTTCAATAACTCAGTTATGCATTTCCCAGATTACAAGTAATTATATTTGATAAGCAAATGCATGTGGATGGATTGTGGAAAAATATAAAATCAACCTTTTTCACAGTGGATTACTTTATATTCCCACAACATCAGCTAGCACTTCCTTTATAAAGGTTAGCAATATTTGTCGCATGTACGTTGAAACTTCGAACCACTGAGTGAAGTGCGTCACTTGCAACAGTCACCAGCAAATGCTGCCATGCTTCTGGCTGCAACACAGCATGTCTAAAATTTACTAACCTTAACCAGTACTGTGCAGAAGCTTTAAGCACATAGAAAGACCTAGGGTGCCCAAGACCTGTATTGCTCAATGTGGAGCGGAGAGAGAGGGTAGAGGGCTGTGGGAAAAGTGGAACAGAAGGAGTGCTGGGGCAGGGTGGCACAACCACAGATATAGCAGCACAACAGATTCGGCAACAAACAAAAGAGCTAGCCAAATCTTCTGGGGGGGGGGGGGGGGGTGCACATGTTCCTGTCCACATCAGCAGTGTTGAGGTTAACAGGGTTGAGAGCTTCAAGTTCCGAGGAGTGACCATCACCAATAGTCTGCCCTTGTCAAAGCATGTTGATGCCACAGCCAAGAAAACTCAACAGTGCCTCTAATTCCTCAGGAAGCTAAAGAAATTGGGTTATCTCCACCAATTTTTACCAATGCACCACAGAAAACGTGATGGCCTGGTCTGGCAACTGCTGAGGTGATGACTACAAGAAACTGCAGAGAGCTCAGCATATCACCGCAACCAGCCTCCACTCCGTGAACTCTGTCGATCCTTCCCGTTGCTTCAGTAACACGGCCAGCATAGTCAAATAGCCACCCAGCCCACACATTCTCTCTTCACCCTCCCTATTGGGCAGAAGATACAAAAGCCTGAAAGAATGCACCAGCAGGCTCAAGGACAGCTTATATCCCACTGTTCTCAGATTACAGAATAGTTCCTTAGAACAATAAGATGAACTCTTGACCTCACAGTCTACTTTATTATGATCTTGCACCTTATTGTCCACCTGCTCTGCACTTTCTCTGTCACTGTTACACTTTATTTTGCATTTTATTATTATTTATTTCCTTGTACTACTCAGTGCTCATCTAATGATTTGATCTACTCTATATGAACAGTATGCGGAACAACCTTTTCACTCTATGTCAGTACATTTGCCAACTATAAACCAGTTCCAATTTCAATTCCAATTGTTTTTCTCAAGGAGGGGATGTCAATTACTAGACAGCAGAGTCTTAAGGCAAGAGAAGGAACTGGGGGAAATCAGCAGGTCAGACAGCATCTATGGAAATGAATAAACAATCAATGTTCTGGGCCAAGACCCTTCTTCAGGACTAGAAAGAATAGAAGATGCCAGAATATAAAGGTGGGAGGAGGGAAAGAAGGATAGTTGTAAGGTGATAGGTGAAGCCATGTGGGAGGGAAAACTAAAGGGCGGGAGAGGAAGGATATTCTGTTAAGAGTGGAGAGTGGACCATAGGAGAAAGGGAAGGAAGAGGGGCACCAGGGAGAGTTGATAGGTAGGTGAGAAGAGATAAGAGGCCTCTTAGAAGAAGAGGGGTGGAGTTTGTTTTACCATAAGGAGAAACTGATATTCATTCCATCAGATTGGAGGCTACCAAGATGGAATATAAGGCTTGTTGTCACACCAGACTGAATGGTCTGGTTGCAAAGAATTTTGAAAACGCAATTTTAATAATCTGTAGTTTACGCATTATTCATTCATTAACGGACACCACTGAACAGATAAGTGTGCAGGGTTGTTTTAATTGTGTTCAATCAATAAATTATTATTTACCTTCAGAAATGAAATGGATCTCTCCAAATAGGCAGAGCCTTCGACTGAGATTTGCCCCGCTAAACTAATGGGATCTGGTTGAACAGAAATGGTTTTCAATGTGACAATCTGGTCATCACTCCTGCAGTTTTCCCAGGTAAGGCCATCTAAACAGCAAGAGAAAAGGAGTTCACAAATTCATGCTATCTCTTTTTGGATATTATTTTTTATCATAAACACAAGCTTATAATTTTCATATTTTTTCACAAAATAGACAGAAGCCATTCTGCCCGAGCCAGTGCAATCCTGTCAATCCCATTCCTTCAGTATTTCTCTATGAACTAATCCTGTTCTGCATAACCTATCAACTACCACCACTCCCTAACCCAACTCTCTCTCTCTCTCTCACACACACACACACACACACACACACACACACACACACACACACACACACACACACACACACACACACACACACACACACACACACACACACACACACCCCCCCCCCCCCCCCTTCATTAGGGGCAACTTGAAGGAGCCACAAATGTACTTACCAGCACATCTTTGCTCAAGCGCTCAGGGGAAATTCACACACTCACAGGGACCACTTACAAAATGCACAACAGAGACCAGAATCACTATTGGAGCTGTAAGATGACTGCACAGCCCATCATTAAATCTATTTCCCCATTACCTTCGGCAAAAAACATTGGAGTTAATCGGTGTAATAAATGAATTAGCATTCCTCAGAAATGAGCTTCAGCAGCCCCAACTTGCCCTTGACAAATTCTCTTCTGTGACAGCATTAACTTTCAAGTACATTCCTCAGCTTTTTTGTTACAAGTTTTGTTTAATTTTATACTTATACCACTTGGCTGGTGGAGCAGGAGAAGAGACAACAAAAAGACAGCAAAGGAAAGCGCCATCTTCTCCTCGACGTAGAGCCTCAAAAGTAGGAAATCAAACCTTGGTGGCTAGACTTAGCTTTATAGCTACTGCTACAAGGATGTAATAATTTCTCTATGACTACAGCCAATCACCGCATGGATATTTTGCATATTTTACCACTTGTTGTTCGATTGGAATGTTCTTCCTGAACATCTGTTGACATTGTTCCATTTATTGGTAACAAAAGATTCAGTTCTGGGACCAATTGTTTTAAGGCCTTGTCATTCCTTTGTTTCTTGCTTTAAGTAAACTAACTGGGAAATTTAAAGGACATTAGGGCAAAGTATTCAACCACAGTGAACCCACAATATTAGCAGGACATCTTATGCATTATGCTCCTTCAGAAGCTGTGCAACTATTGAAAACTGACATGTTGAGGTCAGTCCCCGACCATCAAAAAGATGCTAGGGAGCAGATTTGGTCCCAATGTGCAATTATATAACTATGGTACAGAATGCTGGGCTTAACTCTGAGGGGGATTCACACCAAAAGGTACCACTATTAGGCCAAATGCTCCATTATGGCTGATTTATTTTCCCTTTGATCTCCATTTTCCTGCCTTCTTCCTTATAATCTTTAATCCCCTTAGTAACAGGAACCAATCAGATTCTGTTTTAAATATACTCAATGACTTCACTACCACAGCCATCTGTGGCAATGAATTCCTCAGGTTCACCACTCACTGGCTAAAGAAATTCCTCCTCATCTCTTTTCTGAAAGGTCATCTTCTATTCTGAGGCTGTGCAAGATGGCTGTGCAGTGGCGTGTACGGGCCAAATCAAGGTGGCAGAGCCCAGGCCCAGGAGCTAAAAACGAGCCATTGCTTGGCCTTTGCTGGAGAGGACTTGTAGGCAATCCCATGTGGCAGAACCGAGGTGAGGCTGTGGTTAAGAAGGTATACGGTATATTGGCCTTTATCAATCATGGAATTGAATTTAGGAGCCGAGAGGTAATGTTGCAGCTATATAGGACCCTGATCAGACCCCAGTTGAAATACTGTGCTCAGTTCTGGTCACCTCACTACAAGAAGGGTGTGGAAGCCATAGAAAGGGTGCAGAGGAGATTTACAAGGATGTTGTCTGAATTGGGGAGCATGCCTTATGAGAATAGGTTGAGTGAACTTGGCCTTTTCTCCTTGGAGCGACGGAGGATGAGAGGTGACCTGATAGAGGTGTATAAGATGATGAGAGGCATTGATCATGTAGATAGTCAGAGGCTTTTTGCCAGGGGTGAAATGGTTGCCACAAGAGGACAGAGGTTTAATGTGCTGGGGAGTAGGTACAGAGGAGATGTCAGGGCTAAGTTTCTTACTCAGAGAGTGATGAGTGCGAGGAATGGGCTGCCGGCAATAGCTGTGGAGGCGGATACGATAGGGTCTTTTAAGAGACTTTTGGATAGGTACATGTAGCTTAGTAAAATAGAGGGCTATAGGTAAGCCTAGTAATTTCTAAGGTAGGGACATGGTCAGCACAACTTTGGGGGCCGAAGGGCCTGTATTGTGCTGTAGGTTTTCTATGTTTCTATGAGGCAAGCAGAGATGAGTTAGGGTCGAGACGCAGGGTTTGGGCCTGGGCTTGAGAACGAGGAAAGGCCCAAGGTTTAGATTTAAGCACCAGGCTGAATTGGAAAGGTTGGGTATGAGCCAAATCGAGGCGGCAGGACCCAGGTCCAAGAACGAAATAAAGCAGTAGGGCCTGGGTCCGAGAGCAAGGAACAACCCAAAATTTGACTGATTTAAACACCGTCAAATTGGAAAGGCCAGCTACAGCCTGAATCGCAGTGGTGGAGCTCTGGCCTGAGAATCTGGCAAAGCCTCAGAGCCCAGTCCTGAGAGTGAGGAATGGCCTGAGGTTTGGATGATTTATGCGTTAGGTCAGATCTAAAAGGTCAAGGTGTTGGGGCTGGAGCAAGGTACAGGCTGGTTAAGCTCAGTGCTCTGCGAGGTTTACTCATCTTCTTTGAACTGTTAGGGAAAGTAAAGCGGTGATAGACAAGAGCTACAGGGAGGTGGTCACCCCAGGAGACAGATAAATGGGTGATTGTCAGGTAGGAAAGGGAGATCCTCAGATAGTGGAGAGCACCCCTGTGGCTGTCCTCTCACTGATAAGTCCTGCATTTGAGTACTGTTGGGGGGGGGAACCTACCTGGGGGAAGCAACAGTAGCTGTGCCTCTGGCACAGAGTCTGCCCCATGGATCAGAAGGGCAGGAAACTGGAGAGGATGGCAGCAGTAATAGAGACTCTGTAGTTGGGGGACAGATAGGTGATTCTGTGGCTGCGAAAAGGAAACATGGATGGTAGCCTGCCTCCCAGCTGTCAGGGTCTACGATGTTTCTGAACACGTCCACAATATCCTGAAAAGGGAGGGTGAACAGCCGGAAGTCGTGGTACACATTGATAAGAATGATATAGGTAGAAAAAGGGAGAAGGTCCTGAAAGCAGAATACAGGGAGTTAGGAAGGAAGTTGAGGAGCAGGACATCAAAGATAGCAATCTCGGGCTTGCTTCCTGTGCCATGCAACAGTGAGGATTGGAATAGAGTGAGGTGGTGGATACATGCATGGCTGAAGAATTGGAGTAGGGGCAGGGATTCAGATTTCTAGATAATTGGGACCTCTTCTGGGGCAGGTTTGACCTGTACAAAAGCGATGGGTCTCACTTGAATCTGAGGGAATCGATATCCTTGCAGGCAGGTTTGCTAGAGCTGTTAGGAGTGGTTTAAACTACTGTAGCAGGGGGATGGGAACCGGGATCATAGAGCTGAAGATGAGCCAGCAGGTTAACAAGTAGATGGTGTAATATGTAATATTATGTAAAGAAGGACAAGCCAATGCAGACAGAGCAAAGAGTTGAGTTGTTCCACAGAGGCAAAACTCATAAGGGTGAAAAATATAGGACTGAGGGTGCTGCATTTAATTATGTGTAACATTTAGAATAAGGTGGATGAACTCATGGTGCAATTAGAGGTTGGTTGGTATGATGTTGTGGGCATCACTGAGTCATGGTCGAAAGGCCATAGTTGGGGGATTAACATCAAAGCATATACTTTGTATCAAAAGGATAGGCAGGAAGGCATAGGCAGTGGTGTGGCTCTGTTGGTAAGAGATGGAATTACATCTTTAGAAAGAGGTGACATAGGGTCAGAGAACGTTGAATCTTTGTGGGTGGAGTTAAGAAACTGCAAAGTGAAAAAAGACATATTTCGGGAATCATATATGGTCTCCAAGTAGCATTCAAAATGTGGGATTGAGATAGCAAAGGGAGCTGGGAAGGACACGTGATAAGGGTAATGTCACGTTTGTAATGGGGGACTTCACTATGCAAGGGGATTGGGAAAATCAGGTTAGTGCTGGATTGCAAGGGAGGGAATTTCTTGAATGCCTATGACATGGTTTTTTAGAGCAGCTTGAGCTTGAGCCTACATGGGGAAAGGCCATCTTAGATTGGGTGTTGCTTAATAACCCAGATCTTATTAGGGAGCTTAATGTAAAGGAACCCTTAGGAGGCAGTGATCATAATAAGATTGAATTCATTCTGCAATTTGAGAGGGAGAAGCATAAGTCCCATGTATCAGTATTGCAATGGAATAAAGTGAATTACAGAGGCATGAGAGAGGAGCTTGCACAGGTGGATTGGAAGAGGACATTGGCAGGGATGACTGCAGAGCAGAGATGGCTGAAGTTTCTGAGAATAGTTCACAAGGTGCAGATAGATATGTCCCACAGAAGAAGTTCTCAAATGGCAGGGCTAGGCAACAGTGGCTAGGACTGCGTAAAAGCCAAAGAAAGGTAGCAAAAATGAGCGGGAAGTTGAATGATTGGACAGTTTTTCAAATCCAACAAAAGGCAACTAAGAAAGCCATAAGAAGGAAAAAATGAAATATGAGAGCAAACTAGCCAATAACATAAAGCAAGATATTAAAAGCTTTTTCAGTTATATAAAGAATAAAAGGGGGTGAGGGTTAATATTGGATCACTGGAAAATGATGCTGGTGAGGTAGTAATGGGGGCCAAAGAAATGGCAGATGAATTTAATAAGTACTTTGCTTCAGTCTTCACTGAAGTCCACTCACAAGTCCTCTGGAACCTTGCCAATGGCTAGAGAGGACACAAAGATACTGGTCGAAGGCCTAGCAATCTCATCTCTTGCCTCCTTCAATAACCTGGGGTAAATCCCATCAGGGCATGGAGACATCCACCTTAATACACATTAGGAGGCCCAACACTTCCTCCTCCTTGATATCTAATGTATTTATACACTGTTATGAATGTACCACAGCTTTGAGGGGCCGAAGGGTGCGGGACCAGCCCCCTGCTTCCGGAGAATCACAAGATCGCTATTAATTCGGGTCTTGGACCCAGGAAATGAAAGACAATGCAACGTATTTGACCATTGTTCTTAGAGACACCTGTGTGAATTGCAACTCTATAGTACCTGCCAGCTATCAGGGACATGGACACCCTCGGGCAATGTGGGGTGGGGATTGTATCACCCTACCTTGATTGACATTTACAAATCTGCCAGCCATGATAAAAAGGAGACTGCAGGAGGAGGTACTCCAGAGACGCACCAGAAGACACGCTAGAAATCCTGTGACAGCGTTTAATAGTGACAGCCGGTGGGGGGCTCGTGTGCGTCCTTTCCTTACCTGGGATTGGCGACCTCACCACGGAAGAACGGCTTTAGCTACAGGAGAGGCCACAAGTGAACGGCCACCCCCCCCCCCCCCCCCCCCCAACGAGACTCCGACAGATCGAACTCATAAAGGTTGGAAAACCCGCCGGGTAACTGTTCCATTCTATGCCTATTTCTCTCTCTCTCCAACAAAGTGCACCACCGCGACACCCAAAAGACGGCAGCTGCTAAAAGACGGTAACTGCAGTGACCTCAAGAGACTTTTATATTTACATCGGACAATATATTACCCCTAGACAACGATAGAGCTTATTTCTTATTGATTATTACTATACTTGCGCTTTAGATTGAGTATTGATGACGTATGTTATCTGAATGTTTGAATTAACCTTACTTTTGTGCCCCTTTATAAATAAAAACTTCTGAAAAATAGTGCCATCAGACTTCAACGGACCTCTCTATCTTTGCTGGTAAGTGATCCAGTTACGGGATACGTAACAACACTCAGTACTGATCTCCTGGTCCCTCATATCCTTTTCCTTGGTAAATATTGAAGTACTCATTAACCACTTCACTCACATTCTCTGCATCCAAGCAAATATTCTCCTTTAATCCTTGAGTGGTCTCCTAGCTATCCTCTTGCTCCAGATGTACGTATAGAATATCTTGAGATTCACCTTAATCCTACTTACCAATGACTTTTCATTGCCCTTCCTGGCTTTCCTAATTCCCTTCTATAGTTATTTCCTGAGTTCTTTATAGAGCTCATATGCTTTGTTTGATCCTAACTTCCGAAGCTTTACATACTTCTCCTTTTTCATCTTGACTAAGTTCATCACCTCTCTGGACATCCAAGGTCCATCCCAGCCCTTCCTCCTAACAGGAACATACCTTTCCTGTACTCTGTGCAATGGATCTTTAAACACCCTCAGCATGTCTGATGTGGACTTGCCAGACAAAAGGTGTACCCAATTAACGTTTCTTAGCGCCTGCCTCATATGCCCTCGTAGCTTGCCTTAGTCCAAATTTAAACTCTTCCCCAGGGACCATACCTATCCTTATCTATAGCTATCCAGACAGTTAAGGAGTTGTGGCTGCCTAACTATTCACCCACTGAAAGGACAGTCAACAGGCCAGGCTCATTACTCAACACCATATCCAGTACGGCACCTCCTCTCGTCAGACTGTCCACATTTTGATGCAAGAAATCTTCCTGGATACACTTAACAAATTTGGTCCCATCTAAACCCCTTGCTATCTCAATCCCACATTTTGAATACTACTTGGAGACCATATATGATTCCCGAAATATGTCTTTTTTAGGTCCCAGTTTATATTAGGGAATTTGAAATCCCCCTTGACAACAACCCTATTATTTTTACACATTTCCTTAATCTGATTACTTCTTCACTCAAAGGGTCGTGACAGTCTGGAATGAGCTGCCAGCACAAGTGGTGCATGCAAGCTCGATTTCAACTTTTAAGAGAAGTTTGGGTAAGTACTTGAATATTTGCAGTATGGAGAGGTATGGTCCCAGTGCTGGTCAATGGGAGTAGGCAATTTAAATAGTTTCAACATGGGCCAAAGGGCCTGTGTCTGTACTGTGCTATGACTCTATGATTTTATATCTGTTCTCTAATGTCCTGGTGGTTATTAGGGGGTCTGCAGTACACTCTCATGACTATGATTGCACCCTTCCTACTCCTGATTTCTACCAAAATGGACTCAGTGTCTGACCCCTCCATTATGTCTTCCCTGAGTGCAGCTGTCCCTGGTTTGTAGTGCAACTCCTCTTCATTTTACCTCCTTCTCTATCTTTTGTAAAACTTCAAAAACCTCATATGTTAATCACCCATGCCTGCCCCTCTCTCAACCATGCTTCATCGTAGTTCCACGTACTGATCTATGCTTTAAGTTCATCACCCTCACCCATTATACACCAAGTATTAAAATACACACACTTCCAACTATTTGACCCAACATACCAGTTATTTCAATTTTGCCTCTCAATACTTTTCCTGATATCTAGCTTCTGGTCTGATCCTTCCCTTAGTGACCTGGGGCTCCAGTTCCCAGCTGCCTGTAAAACTAGTTTAAACTCCTGAGTAGCATCCGCAAACTTCCCGGCCAGGATATTGGCTTTCCTTCAGTTCAGGTGCAACCCGTCCCTCTTGTACAGGTCACCCCTTCCCCAGAAAAGGTTCCAGTGATCCAAGAACATGAAACCCTGCCCCCTGCACCATCTCCTCAGCCACTCCTTCTTCCGTGTTATTGCCCCATTCCCTACTGCACTAGCCTGTGGCACAGGGAGTAAGCTGATGTCCTTCTCTTCAGCCTCTTTATACTCGCTGCAAAGGACCTCTTTCCCTTTTCTGCTTATGTCATTGGTGCCAATATGTCCCACAACCTCTGGCCGTTTCCCCTCCCCCTTGAGAATGTCCTGCAGCCACTCCGATACATCATGGCCCTAGCATCCGGGAGACAACACTCCATCCTGGTGTCACTTTTGTGGCCACAGAAATTCCTTTCTGGCCCCCTGACTATCGAGCCCCTATAGCTACAGTACTGCCTGATTTTACCGAATAGCTAACTCATTTCGAGGCAAGGGTGAGAGGGTTGCTTACGTTTGGTAGTAGGACTCCTGTGGAGATGGGGGATGTTGTGTTGGCTGCAGAGGCTCGCGGGGTGGTAGGTAAGCAGAAAAGGAACCCCGTCACCATTCAGGTGGTGGGAAGATGGGGTGAGCATGGATGTTTGGGAAATGGAAGAGATACGGTGAGGGCAATATCAATGGTGGGAAACCCCATTCCTTGAAGAAGGAGTACATCTCTGATATCCTGGAAAGGAAAGGAAGAGGAGTGTGAGGAAAGAAACCATGAGTTTCGTGGCAGCGGATGGGAGTTCTCCAGAGTTGGTGAGGTCAGTGATGGTTTTGGAACCAGTTTTCTGAAGGTCCAGAGAGAGAGGTCCTCCTCAAGGGTTAGTTATGAGAGTTGCTGCCTGGTGCCAGCAAGGTAGGTGTCAGTATGCCACACTACAATAGCACCCCCTTTGTCTGCGGGATTGATAGAGTGGAGGGCAGTGCATTCGGAGTGTGGTAAGGTTGATTTCTCATTAGCAATTAGAGATAAAAAGATCCGGAGCAGGCAGAAAACCAGAACGGGGAGTCCAAGCAGAGCAGTAGGGTTGGAGGCATGAGAAGGGGGTCATCTCTGCGGGGTGTGGAATTCTTTCCAGCGAAATAGGATCGGAGACGGAGACAACAGGAGAAGATCCCGGTGTCATGGTAGCTGTGGATCTCACTGAGTTTGAGGTGAAGCGGGACAAAGGGAAGGCCCTTGGTGAGGACAAAATGCTCAGCCTCAGAGAGGCAAAGGTCGGAAGCAATGGTGAAGACACATGAGGATTAGAGCTGGGATTGAAGAGGAGTGGCAAGTTGGAGGTGTCAGAGTAAGGGAGAGGATTGCAGTGGGAGGAGGATGGAGGTTCTGAGGAACCAAGGTGTGATGGTGGAGACCCAGATTGGAGAGTGGTGGTGAGGTCAAGGTTAAGCTGGAGCTGGACCTCGACTGCAAAAGAGATAATCCTGTATGTTGGGTGTCTGCAGTTTGTACTCAGAGACTTTTGAACAGGTACCAGTATTGAATATTCAAATGGGTCTGCCAGCTGGGATGCACTGCCATTGTAAATGTGTAATTTTGTAGATTGGCTGGACTATATTTCGTATATTAATAGATGATTATAGCAATTGAAACTGTAGTTAATGGTTCGTTATCTTTGTGTTGAAGGAGAATAAAATGAATCATGAGAGTGAGATTTCTTGGATTCTCCAGCACACACACACACACACACACACACTCTCTCTCTCTCTCTCTCTCTCTCTCTCTCTCTCCCTCGTTCTCTGTGTGAAAAAAGACTTTAGAAATTTCCCATTTACATCTTCTCCGTGGCTCAGTTTTAGTCACAACATGTGATTTAACATTTCAGGTATGTCTAAATATGGTGCCTTATCAAAAATCTTGCTAAAATCTATGTAGACAACATTCTCTGCCCTGCCCTTTTCAATCCTCTTAGTCATCTGTTCAAAAAACTTAGTCCAGTTTGTGAAGCTTGATATCTCATGCACAAAACCATGCCGACCATCCCCAATTATTCCTTGCCTTTCCAATGCTGGAAGATCGAATCCCTCCGAATCCAATCCAGTAACCTTCTCACCACAGATGATAATCTCACTGCCCAGCAGTCCCCTGAATTATCCCTGCAGAACTTCCCATATAAAGGCAAATCATTAGGCACGCTCCAAGTTTCTGGTACTAACCCCATGGTTAAATATGATACCAATATCTCTGTCAGTATTCCTGTAATTTCTTGCATTGCTTCTCACAATATCCTAGGATACGTTTGTTCAGGCCCAGGAGGTTTCTCCACTTCAATCTGTTCTCAGTCCTCCAGCACTTCTTCTTTTGTCCTGCAGATATGTTCCAGGTCGTGACCATACGTCTCCCTTGTCTTAAATTTCCATGAACATCTCCAAGGTAACTGTAGATAAGAAATATCCACATACAGATAAATCCATTTCTCAATAGGAGGACTGTAATTCCCAAGCAATTTCATGCCCTTTTTACCTTCTGGGTTTCCTTAAGTGTTCTCCTACACCTCTTCAAAATCTTCAAAATTAATCCTAGCTGTCTATTCCCTACGCTGTGCCTATTCTCTTTCCTGACTAGAGCCTCAATGTTCCTTCATAAAGATAAGGGAAAGAAATAAAGATAAGGATTAGCTTTTTTGTCACATGTACATCAAAATATTGAAACATACAGTGAAATATATTGATTATGTTGAATCAAATCAGTGAGGATTGCTCTGGGCATTCCACAAATGTGGCCATGCATCCAGCACCAGGACAGCATGGACACAATTCCTTAACCCTAGCCAGACACCTTTGGAATATGGGTTAAAAACACACACTATCATGGAGGGAGCTTACATATTCCTTACGGGCAGTAGTGGGAGTTAAACGCCGATGGGTGAGCGCTGGCGTGAAAGCAGTGTGCTAACCGTTATGTTACCTTGCTGCTTGTCCAGCCAGGGTTCCCTAATCCTGCCAAGTTTGCCTTCACTCTGTCAAGATCATATTGTCACTGAATTCTCCCATCTCACTTTTTAAAGCCTCAAATTAACTGCAGACACTTCCCCAATCAAAATTTGCAAGTTCCTACCTATTGACTTCTAGTTCAGCCTTGGCTCAAGGACTTTAATTTGTGCACCAGTCTGAACTGTTTCCATATTTATTTTAAAACTCAAATTATTATGGTGTCTGTCCCAAAATGCTTCTCTGTTGACACTTTAATTGCCTGTTCTGCCTCATTCCCCTAAAAGAGCCCAAATTGCGCCTTCTCTAAAAACATTTGTTTTTTATGCTTTTAATAAGGTTTTTAGAAAGACTAAATTTGTAGTTTTATTAACACACAATTTGTATTTTCTGACACGTATATTTTCACAATATGTGATGTTTGCCGCCACCTACTGGTAGAGAAGCAGTATAGCAGTTGCATAACGGTTTATCACCTTTTCATTTTACATTGGCTAAGTATTAGCACACGTGCTGTGACTAGGTATCTTTTAATTTTCCCTTTACTTATCTCAGGAATTTGCCTAAGGTTAAGTATAAAGGTGCCAGGCTCTGCAAAAATCACATCTTGTCTGTCTTGAAAAGAAAAGAGAGCATCCTGACTGGCTGCATCACTGCCTGGTATGGGAACTGTACTGCGGACAGCCCAGTGCATCCGTAAATGTGAACTTCCCACTATCCAGGACATTTACAAAGACAGGTGTGTAAAAAAGGGCCTGTAGGATCATTGGGGGCACGAGTCACCCCAACCACAAACTGTTCCAGCTGCTACCATCTGGGAATTGGTACCGCAGCATAAAAGCCAGGACCAACAGGCTCCGGGATAGCTCCTTCTACCAGGCCATCAGACTGATTAATTCATGCTGACACAATTGTATTTCAATGCTATATTGACTGTCCTGTTGTACATATTATTTATTATAATTCCTATAAATTGCACATTTAGATGAAGACGTAACGTAAAGATGTTTACTCCTCATGTAAATGAAGGATGTAAGTAATAAAGTCAATTCAATTCAATTTGGTCTCTGTTCACATAGCATAAGCGAGGACTTGTTTCAGGGTCTAACCTATATATGTTTGGAAGTTAAGCACATTGTGTGCCAAAGTGAATATAGCTCTTAGCTAAGATGAGATGTATTTATTGGTATTTATGATGCTTTGTATCACATGGTTGGTGGGAGTCTAATGTTGTTTGTATTGCCTTTTAGAATTGCCACTGCCATATTGGTTTTGTATATTTTGTTTTATTTATATGTAACTGGTTGATAAACAAGTGTGTGGACCAAAATTAAGCTGAGATTGTAACAGCAGGAACTGTTTTTAAATTCATTGTGTTGTTTTTATTTTGATACCCTCTTTCTGCATTAAAACATCTGAAACACATAAAGGAATTAACGTCCCAAGAAATATTCGTTGTCCTGAGTGTGCATTTTTCTCAGGCTACATCAACTTTCCTGGTAACTTCATTGAAAATCATTATAAGATTAGTTAGACACTACCCCTTATCCAGGAAACCATGCTGACTATCCCTAATCGGTCCACGTCTATCCAAGTACTCGTATATCCGATCCCTTAGCATACCTTCCAATAACTTTCCCATTATTGATGTCAGGCTCACAGGCCTATAATTTCCTAATTTATTTTTAGAGCCTTTCTTGAACAGCAGAACAGCATTAGCTATCTGCCAATCCTCCAGTACCTCACCTATTGCTAAGGATGATTTAAATATCTCTACTAGGACCCCTGCAATCTGCACTTGCCTCCAGTATGGTCTGGGGGAACACCATAACAGGCTCTGAGAATTTATCCACCCTAATTTGCCTCAGGGTAGCAAACCACCTACTCCTCTGTAATCTGTATAGAGTCCATGAACTTAGTGCCGCTTTGACTCTCTGTTGACCTCCTGAGTAAATACAGATGTAAAAAATCCATAAAATCCATTGAAGATCTCCCCCATTTCCAGCTCTATGCATGGATTATCATTCTGATCTTCCAGAGGACCAATTCTGTCCCTTGCAGTCTTCTTGCTCTTAACATATTTGTAGAATCCCTTAAAATGGTCCTTCATCTTGTCTGCTAAGGCACACTCCTGCCTTCTTTGAGCATTCCTGATTTCATTCTGCTGTTTTCTTGCATTTCTTACACTCCATAAGCACCTTATTCATTCCTTTATGCCTATCCCTGATACGCACATCCTTTTATTTCCTTAACCAGGGCCTCAATATCTCTTGAAAGCCAAGGTTCCCTAAACCTGTTTTCACCTTTTATTCTGACAGACATATACAAGCTTTGCACTTTCAAAATTTCACTCCTGAAGGCTTCCCACTATCCAAGTACCCCTTTGCCAGAAAACTGCCGGGAACATACCAATCTTTTTCCATATTTACTTTGAAATTAAAGGCATTATGATCACTAAGTGCAAAGCGTTCCCCTACACCAACTTCTGTCATCTGCCCTGACTCGTTCCCTAATAGCAGATCAAATATTGCACGTTCTCTCATTGGGACATCTACAAACTGATGAAGGAAACTTTCCTGAACACATTTGACAAACTCTATCCCATCTAGTCCTTTTACAGTATGGGATTCCCAGTCAATATGTGGAAAGTTAAAATCACCTACTATAACAACCTTGTGCTTCTTGCAAAATTCTGCAATCTCACTACAAATCTGTTCTACTAAATCCTGAGTACTGTTGGGTGGTCTGCAGTTTTGCCCCTATAATGCCTCACCAGTAGAGCTCTCCAGTCTGACCTGACTGAGCATTACCATAACGTTTTCCCCTCCTCCTTTAATCCATCCATCTCTATTACATCTAAAACAACAGAACCCTGGAATATTGAGTTGCCAGTCCTGCCCCTCCTGCAACCAAGCCTCACTTATGGCTACAACATCAGAATTCCAGGTATTGATCCATACCCTGAGCTCATCCGCCATTTCTATGATAATTCTTGCATTGGAATATAGGCAGCATGGGACACTAGTTGCACCATGCTCAACCTTTTGGTTCCCGACTTTGTCTGAGGTCTTAACAACATCTGTCCCACTAACTGTCCTGGCACTCCGGTTTCCATATCCATGTAACTCTAGTTTAACACCCCCCCCCCCCCCCCCACCCGCCATCCCATGCAGCACTAGCAAACTTTCCGGCAGTAGGATATTAATCACCCTCCAATTCAGCTGTAAACTGTCTCTTCCATACAGGTCCCTATGGTCCAAAACTCTAATGCCTTGCCTCCTACACTAACTCTTTAGCCACATGTTAAACTGTATGATCTTCCTATTTCTGGACTCACTAGCACGTGGCACGGGTAGCAATCCTGAGATCCCTTCCTATAACTTAGCACCTAACTCTCTGAACCTCGTCATCCTTCCTACACAGTCATTGGTATCTACATGGACCACAACTACCAGTTGTTCACCTTCCTACTTAAGAATGCTGAGGACTCAATCCAAGATGTCCTGGACCCTGGCACACGGGAGGCAACATACTATCCAGGGATCTCATTCTTGTCCAAAGAACTTCCTTTCTGTTCCCCTAATGTATCTTGACAGCTTGCCTCTTCTCCCCCTTCCCTTCTGAGTCACAGAGGCATTCTGTGCCAGAGAACTGACCACGTCGTCTTTTGTCTGCTAGGTTATCCACCTCCCCCCCTCAGTCGTATCCAAAGTGGTATTCCTATTGTTGAAGGGAATGACCACAGGGGTACTCTGCACTGGCCCCTTTCCCCTTCCCGATTGTCACCCTGTGTCCTGCACCTTGGGTGTAACTACCTGTATATGATAGAGAGATACATGTCCTATCTATCACCCCCTCAGCCTCCTGAATGATCTGGAGGTCATCTTGTTCCAGCTCTGACTCCTTAATATGAAGTGTTAGAAGCTGCAGCTGGATGCATTACTTGTACGTGTAGTCGTCAGGGACATTGGAGGTCTCCCTGCCTTCCCACATCCAGCAAGAAGAGCATTCAACTACCCTGACTGGCATCTCTACTGTTCTAAGTGAGCAAATATAAAGGAGGAAAAACCATAAATAAAGGGGGGGGGGGGGTAAAAATTGATCTACAGCTTTTTGCTTTCTCTGACTGAAGCCTTGATGTGCTAAAGTGACAAAAGCCCTATTCCAACACTGTCCACTCCACTTGCCCCTGCCTTAGTTTAATTTGTTCCTGCCAATCACTCCTGATCGCTGGTTGGCCACCTGCTCAAACACATCGCACTGCTGGGGAGGGGGGGTCGATGCCTTATGTACTCAATGAAGTCTTCTCACGTTCCGGGTCTCTGATTGACCATTGCTCAAAAGACAAAACTGCATCGAATCAATACCTTATGGATGCAATCAGCAACTCTGAGTTAGCTACACCTCACGCTTTGGATTTCCAGTTGTCTGCTGCTCAAATCACCAACGTACCACAAGTCAATGCATGATGTCTGCAACCTTTGCAACAAAGACATTAATTCCATCATCCAGATCATTGACATGTAACGTAAAAAGAAGCAATCCCAACACAGACCCCTGTTGAACACCACTAGACACCGACAGTCAACCAGAAAAGGCTCCTTTGTTCCCACTCTCTGCCTCCTTCCATTCAGTGCCTTCTTCATACTAGAATCTTTCCTGTAACACCATGGGCTCGGAGCTTGTTAAACAGCCTCATACTGTATGCGACACCTTGTCAAAGGCCTACTGAAACTCCAAGTACGCAACATTAAATGATTCTCCTGCATCTATCCTGCTTGTTATTTCTTCAAAGAATTCCAACAGATTTGTCAGGCAAGATTTTCCCTTATAGAAAGCATGCTAAGTACTACTTATTTTAGCACGTGCCTCCAAGTTCTCTGAAACCATATCCTTAACAATCAACTCCCACCATCTCCCAACCACTGAGGTCAGACTAACTTGCCTATAATTTACTTTTTGCTATTTTTCTCTCTTCTTGAAGAGTGGAGTGACATTTGTAATTTTCCAATCTTCCAGAACCATTCCAAAATCTAGTGATTCTTGAAAGACTACTACTAATGCCTCCATATTCTCTTCAGCAACCTCTTTCAGAACCATGGGTATACACCATCTGGTCCAGGTGATTTATTTAACTTCAGACCTTTTACCTTCCCAAGAACCTTCTCAATAGTCATGGTAACTTCACACACTTCATGATTCCTGACACCTGGAACTTCCACCATACTGCTAGTGTCTTCCACAGTGAAGACTGATGCAAAATACTTATTCAGTTCATCCACCATTTCCTTGCCCCCATTACTGCCTCTTCAACATCGTTTTCCAGCAGTCTGATATCCATACTTGTGTCTCTTTTACAATTTATGTATCTGAAGAAACTTTTGGTATCCTTTTTAATATTATTGGCTAGCCTACCTTTATATTCAATCTTTATCTTTTTAATAGCTAGATTAGTTGCCTTCTGTTTTATTTAAAAGTTTCCTAATCCTCAAACTTTCTATTAATTTTTATTCTATTATATGCCCTCTCTTTGGCTTTTAAGTTGGCTTTGATTTCTCTTGTTAGATACAGTTGTGTCATTTTGCCTTTTAGAGTACTTCTTCTTTGGGATGTATATATCCTGTACCTTCCAAATTGCTGACAGAAATTTCTTCCATCATCCCTGCCAGTGTTCTTTTCCAATTAATTTTGGCCAAATTCTCTCTCATGCCTCTGTAATTCCCTTACTCCACTGTAATACTGATACATCTGACTTCAGCTTCTCCTCAAATTTCAGAGTGAAATTGATTGTCTTATCTTTCCCCTGAAGGTTCTTTTGCCTTAAGCTCTCTAATCAATTCCAGTTCATTGCACAGTATCCAATTTAGGATAGCTGATCCCCTAGTGGGCTCAACTAAGAGCAGCTCTAAGAAGACATCTTGTAGGCATTCTAGAAATACTCCCTTTTGTAATGCAGCACCAACCTGATTTTCTCAATCTACCTGCATATTGAAATTCCCCAGGGCTATTGTAACATTGCCTTTTTGGCATGCATTTTCTATCTCCGATTGTAATTTGTAGACCACGTTCTTACTGCTGTTTGGGGATGAGTATACCACTCCCTTCAGGGTCTTTTTACCCTTGCAGTTCCTTGGCTCTATCCAAAATGATTCAACACCTTCTGACTCAATGTCACCTCTTTCTAATGATTTGATTTAATTTTTTACCAATTGAGTAAACCCAACACCTCTGCCTTCCTGCAAGTCCCTTCAAAACAATATGTATCCTTGGACATTAAGCTCCCAGCTGTGATTCAGTGATGCATACAACATCATTCATGCCAATCTATAACTGTGCTACAATTCATTGACCTTATTCCATATACTGATCACATTCAAATATACAACCTTCACAGTTCAATTTTGTCTGCATTTACATTGCAATTCATCCAGTTGACAGCAATTTTGGCCTATCATCTGCCTCACCTTGCTGGGAGTCTCACTACGCATTGCCTTTGCAAACCAGCTACCTCATCTTCAGCACCATCACTCCAGTTCCCATCCCCCTACCAAATTAGTTTAAACCCACCGGAACAACTCTAGCCAACTTACACACAAAGATGTTGGACACCCTTGGGTTCAGGTGTAACCCGCCCCTTTTGTACAAGACATACCTTCCCCAGAAGTGATCCCAATAATCCATAAATCTGATCCCCTAACCCTGCACCAGTTGTTCATCTACACATTCACCTACCAAGTCATCTGGTTCTTACCTTCACTGGCATGTGCCACAGGCAATAATCCAGATTACTACCCTGGAGGTCCTGTTTCTCATTCTACCCAGACCCCTAAATTATTTCTTCAGGACCTCCTCACCTTGTCTGCCATTGATGCTAATATGTACCAAGGCTTCTGGCTGCTCACCTCACCCTAGAGAATGCCAAGGACATGATCGGAGACATCCTGATCCTGGCACCAGAGAGGCAGCATACCATCCCGGTATCTCCACTGTCCCCACAGAAACTTACCTCTGTTCCTCTGAACAGGGAATCTCCTATCAGCACTGAAGTCCACTTCACCTCTCTGCTTTTCTGAGCCACAGCACCAGGCTCAGTGCCAGAGACCCAGTCACTGTGGATTTCCCCTCCCAATAGGATCTAAAGTTATATACTTTTTTACTGAGGAGAACAGCCACAGGTGTACTCTAAACTGGCTGGGAGTTTCCCCTCCTTCTCCTGACAATAACCCAGTTACATGTCTCCTGTAACCTAGGGGTGACTACCTCCTTATAGCTCCTGTCCATCACCTCCTTATTCTCCCATATGAGTTGAAGGTCATAGAGCTGCAGCTCCAGCTGGTGCAGATGTGTTTATCTGGGATACTAGAGGTCTCCCAAACTTACCACATCCCATACACAGTACAAAACACTGCCCCTGGAGCCATTCTCACAGTACTATGCCCTAATAAATTAGGAATGAGCAAATAAGAACAGAGAGAGAGTAACTTACAAAATGCTTTACCTCACCCAAACCTTATGTTGTGTAAGGCACGCTAAAAACTGACTCACTCCAAACAAATAGCTACTCCTCTTACACTTGAATTATTTTTATTGGCTCTTTCTAATGAATCGCTCTTGCTGATTGGTCACGCCTCAACTCAGAGAAATTGCCGCAAAACTCTGCCTTTAAATCTCAATCACCAGCCTGATTAAAAGAAAGCTCTTTTTTTATGCACCCCTGAGAAGAATTGTCTAACTTAGTTGTGATAGGATATTGCAACAAACCAGTCACTAATGACTGCTGTGGTGATGTCAGTGTAGAATTACACCAGCATGTTCCAGTGACGATGCCATTTTACCAATAGCCACAAGAAATTCATCCTGGGGGATACTGCTTTTGTGGCTTATACTAACTGTGTAAAATGTTCTGCATTTGATTTTATCATTTGAGAATTATTCAGAGGAAAACAAAGGCAGAAATTCAATAGTTCAAAGGTTCGATCATTGATATATGTATGTCATGAAATGTGTTGTTCAGCAGCAGTAGAGTGAAATACATTGAAAATGGCCAGAAATTACGAAAGTAAAATCAGTAAGTAGTGCAAAAAGAGATCAAAAAGTGAGGGAGTGTTAATGGGTTCATGCTTCATTCAGAAATCTGTTGGCGGGGAAGGTGTTCCCAAAATGGTATCAACAGAAAATGAACCAACTCCTTAACACTACCTCACTATTTTTGTTCTCTTTTTGCACTACATACTTAATTTAATTTTTATCAGAATATCCTATAGAAATCCATTGTGTTTAAACATTGCACTGTACAGCTGACACAAAATCACCTGATTCTGATTTTAGTTCTTCTGTATTTCAGGGTGCGACTATACGCACAACAACACATGCCAATCCATCCAACGTTCCAGACGGTCATTACTATGGAGAAATAAATTTTTACAGTGGCACAAAACGTGTTGGGTGCATTCGTGTCTACTTTGCAGTTTACAAGGGTTAATGTGCTGAAGAGGTGACAAAGGAAATTTATACCTCACAGGTAGGATATTGTCTTGTACAGACGATTATTTTTGACACATTCTCAGTTTAGCTTCAATTTCATTCAGATCTTGCTTCACTATTATTGAATTTTCTCTTAATTCACTGATAACTCCCACATTCTGAAATATTGTGATTAATGTACAATGTATATTAATTTCATGTAAAGAAAACAATTAAAATTGTACTTAATTACTTTATCAATGTGCCCAATTTTTTTTAAGTAGATGCCTACTGACCCTGAAAACTGACTCCAAGTTTTACGGCCGCTCAGGTTATGGAACTTCGCCCTGGTGGAATTCACAAATTATTACTGCAGAATCTGAGATATCAAATAGAATAAAATTACGGACTTTATGTAGCAAAAAATAAATAAAATCAATAAACTTAAGATGTAAAAGAAGCAATAAATTTTGTCTATTTTGCTTTTGTCAATTCTCATGTTACTTGTGTGTCGATAATATATCTCTTTCCTGTGTGGTTGGTTGGAACCCTCAGCCGTTTGGTTCAGCTGCATCACAAGTTTTCAGACCTAGTGATACAAAACGAAACCAATCATCCCGATTCTGTCAAATTGAAACTACAGAGGGGAAGGCAACAGAAGATTGTTCCTGCTATTGAGGGTGCATTCCTGTCACTGAACCCACAGTTCTGGAGAGATCTGTTTTGTTACTTATCCACCTGGTCAGTTGTGTAGTCATGGAGTCTTTCTCAATACTGTAACAAATAATCCTGTATATTGGATGTCTGCAGCTTATACTCAGAGGCTTTTGGAACAGATGCCAGTACTGAATATTCAAAAGGATTGTGCTAGTAAGGATGTGTTGCCATTGTAAATATGTAATTCTGTAAATCTACCTGACTATATTCCCATTGTGCAACCTGAGGGGAAAGAGCTTGCATGCATCCATTCTATTTATACCCTTGTAAATCTCCATTAGATCTCTCCTCATTCTCTTGCACTTCTGCCAGGATGTTTCCATTAATCAAAAACACAGCTGGTCCACCTCTCATGCATTCATATCACTTATCTCATCCTTAGAGTATTCCATCAATAAAATATTGTGGATTCTATTCTGTTGGATTTCCCCACAGAGTCCTAGCAGTAGTTGCGATGAGCTTCAGAGTTCTGTCCTCGAGTGCTCTAGTCAGCAGGGGTTGGCTGTAGACAATTCTTTGTACTGGAGGACCATCATGTTTTAGACATTCCTAACAGTATTCAAGGTAAAGTCTAACTAGACTTTGCACTGACTGGCACAATGACTGCCTACCGAATTCCATTCTCCGAGATACAAGGGCCAGCATTCAATGATCAAGAATCACCTTTATTCGCCATATATATTAACATGTGTTAGGAAATTGCTGCGGTGTGTTGCTGCTACATGCAACAAAAAGTCAAGTCAAGTCAAGTCAATTCACTTTTATTGTCATTTCGACCATAACTGCTGGTACAGTACAAAGTAAAAATGAGACAACGTTTTTCAGGACCATGGTATTACATGACAGTACAAAAACTACACTGAACTACGTAAAAAAAAACACAGAGAAAGCTACACTAGACTACAGACCTACACAGGACTGCATAAAGTGTCCAGGCATTGTAATGTCCAGGCATTACAATAAATAATAAACAGGACAACAGGGCAAGATGTCAGTCCAGGCTTCGGGTATTGAGGAGTCTGATAGCTTGGGGGAAGAAACTGTTACATAGTCTGGCCGTGAGAGCCTGAATGCTTCAGAGCCTTTTCCCAGATGGCAGGAGGGAGAAGAGATTGTATGAGGGGTGCATGCGGTCCTTCATAATGCTGTTTCCTTTGTGGATGCAGCGTGTAGTGTAAATGTCTGTGATGGTGGGAAGAGAGACCCCGATGATCTTCTCAGCTGACCTCATTATCCGCTGCAGGGTCTTGCAATCCGAGATGGTGCAATTTCCGAACCAGGCAGTGATGCAGCTGCTCAGGATGCTCTCAATACAGCTCCTGTAGAATGTGATGAGGATGGGGGGTGGGTGATGGACTTTCCTCAGCCTTCGCAAAAAGTAGAGATGCTGCTGGGCTTTCTTTGCTATGAAGCTGGTGTTGAGGGACCAGGTGATATTCTCCGTCAGGTGAACACCAAGAAATTCGGTGCTCTTTACGATCTCTACCGAGGAACAATTGATGTTCAGCGGGGAGTTGTCACTCTGTGCCCTCCTGAAGTCAACAAACATCTTTTTTGTTTTGTTCACATTCAGAGACAGGTTGTCTCATTGACATCATTCAATAATTGAGGCGCCATGGTAGTGAAGGGATTAACGTGACACTATTACAGCTTGGGCATCGGATTTTGGAATTCAGTTCTGGTGCCCACTGTAAGGAGGTTTGTACGTTCCTGGCCACACGCATGTGTGTCTGAATTCGGGTGCTCCTGTTTTATCCCACAGACCGAAGACTTACCAGTTAGTTGGGTAATTGTCCATTGTAAAGTGCCCATGTTTAGGCTCAGAGTTAAATCGGTGGGTTGCTGGGGAAAGTGGCTCAAAGGCCCATTGTGCACTCTATCTGTAAAATAAAATTAAAATAAAAGCAATTATACAGAGTAAAGAATTATGTAAAAGTAACATTATAAGTATTGATATGTAATAAAATGTGCATAATTGCATAAATACCAGCATGTATTTACAATATAAACAGCATTGTAAAAGGTGATTTAAAGTGTTTACCGTGCAGCACAATGACTGAGGACTTACATAGAGGGGTGTGGGGAGATAGGATGGTTGATCAGATTAACCACCTGGAGAAGTAAACTTTTAATACGGTGTGAACTTTTTGTTTTAATAGCCCTATAGTGCTTTCATTAAGGGAGCTTTGGGAAAAAGCTGTTTGCTGGATGGGTGATGTCCACAATGTTTCTTCCTGCCTCTTTCTTTGTCCTGGACACAGAAAAGTCCTACATTGATGGTAGGCTGCAGCCAATGACTTTTTTCTGCTACCCTGATAGATTGGTGTGGATGTTATATACTGTGAGAGGATGCTGCACCAGACCAGACTCTGTAGGTTGATGTGAGGATGTTCTCTATGATGGCAGTGTAGAATTGCACCATTATGTGCCGGAGATGATGGAATTTTACCAACTGCTGCAAGAAGTTCATCCTCTGCAGAACATTTTGGTTAATGAAGGAAATCTGTTTCTCCCATATGAGGCCGGTGCTCCTCTTTGATTATATTCAGTAGTTGTACAAGATGCTTTAAGGATTTATGTTTGGATGGCTCTTCAGGCTTTCACAGTTTACAGTTTCTCCCAATTTAGAAAATATTCCCCTCTCTCTCCTTTCAGGGTCCTAAATCAATGACTTAATATTTGACTACATTAGATACCTCTTGTCCCAGTTTACCTGTTCACATTGTAGATTCCAGCATGACATTACAAGGAGCTATTGTACCTATTGTTGGCTCCTTGTGTTTTCATACTAATGTTTATAGTACAATATCAGATGTACTTTATATTCACGTCACATGGAAAGACACTGAAAATTTGCTGCCTATATAAACATTCCCTATGAACTAGGTCCTCAAGTCCCACCAACATTGTTGCAAGTTTTCTCTGTACTCTTGCTGAATCCACATTAGAAACATCCTGCTATTTTGAATAACTCACTACTGTAGGTACTGTTTATTCCCTGTCAGTTAGCCAGTCTTCAGATCAATATTTTCCTTTAATTCGCTGAGTTCCAACTTACATTTACAAGTTTTCCACAAGAACATTTCAAATTACTTCTGAAAGTCCATTAAAGTAACAACTATTGATTTTCTCCTGTTTCACTTTAGAAACATAGAAACATAGAAAACCTACAGCACAATACAGGCCCTTCGGCCCACAAAGTTGTGCCAAACATGTCCCTACCTTAGAAAATACTAGACTTACCTATAGCCCTCTATTTTTCTAAGCTACATGTACCTATTTAAAAGCCTCTTAAAAGACCCTGTCATTTCCACCTCCATTACCATTGCCGGCAGCCCATTCCACGCACTCACCACTCTCTGAGTAAAAAACTTACCCCTGTCATCTCCTCTGTACCTACTCCCCAGCACATTAAACCTGTGGTCTCTTGTGGCAACCATTTCACCCCTGGCAAAAAGCCTCTGACTATCCACATGATCAATGCCTCTCATCATCTTATACACCTCTATCAGGTCACCTCTCATCCTCCTTCGCTCCAAGGAGAAAAGGCCGAGTTCACTCAACCTATTCTCATAAGGCATGCTCCCCAATCCAGGCAACATCCTTGTAAATCTTCTCTGCACCCTTTCTATGGTTTCCATATCCTTCCTGTAGTGAGGTGACCAGAACTGAGCACAGTACTCCAAGTGGGTTCTGACCAGGGTCCTATATAGCTGCAACATTACCTCTTAGCTCCTAAATTCAATTCCATGATTGATGAAGGCCAATGCACGATATGCCATCTTAACCAGAGAGTCAACCTGCGCAGCTGCTTTGAGTGTCCTATGGACTCAGACTCCAAGATCCCTCTGATCCTCCACAATGCTAGGAGTCTTGCCATTAATACTATATTCTGCCATCATATTTGACCTACCAAAATGAAGCATCTCACATTTATCTGGATTGAACTCCATCTGCTATGTCTCAGCCCAGTTTTGCATCCTATCAATGTCCCGCTGCAACCTCTGACAGCCCTCCACACTATCCACAACACCCCCAACCTTTATGTCATCAGCAAATTTACTTACCCATCCCTCCACTTCCTCATCCAGGTCATTTATGATTAATATCATCTCCTCTGACCATAATATTCACTCTCTTCGCCCTGAGGTACCCAAAAGATTAGATCTTCATCTAATTTCTCTCCCCTCCTGTCAGTTAGTATGGCTGGCACATTCCAACGTGCCGGAGTACGTGCTGAGGGATACACTGAATCATGGTTCAGATACTGCAAGGGCTTGTTGGGGAAGGGTGACTCTTTAAGTTTCTTCCTCTACTGGACATGGAGAGCCTAGGATGGTTGAGGAAGCCCCTCAATTATTGTCATGATGTCCCACTCCAGGGGCACCTATGAATGGAAACAACACTCTTAATTTCAAACAAAGTAGTTGAGCACTACATAATGTATTGTCTATGAATGTAAAAATCAAAAGGCATTGTGTGGTTTATGCTTATAAATAATTTTTTTCATTATGTGTAAAGTTTAATTTGATACATTTAAAAAATCACCCATTATCTGTCACGAGACTTAACTAATAACATGTATCACATAGCATTTGTTTAAAATAGTCTGGAGGAGAAAACTTCACCAGACACCTCAGTCTTGCTCTATGAATCTGTTGACTCTCTGCATTAATAATTACGTGCAGCTTCTCATGCAGATTATCCAAAGAGCTACAGTGAGAGGATGGAAACACTTCATTTTAAAGCCTTGAGCTTCCAATAGTCAAATTTCAAAGTACATTTACTATCAAAGTATATATACGTTACCATAACCTACCTTGAGATTCATCTTCTCGAAGGCATTTGCTGGAAAAAGGAAAATACAATAGAACTTCGTGATAAATCTGTATACAAGCAGACAATGGACTGAATATACTGAGAGCCTGAGTTTTAAACTGCCCTTAGAAGTCAGCCTGTATACTGTAGAATCAATTCATGATAGTGGTGAATCAAGTTATCCAGGCCATTTCAGAAGCCTAATGGTTGTCGAGTTGAAAGTGTTTCAGAACCTTGTAGCATGGGGAGTAAGGCTTCTGTACCTCCTGATCGATAGTGGTAGTGAGGAGAGAGCTTGTGGGGTGGCAGAAGGATTCTTTGATGACAACATTGCTTTCTTATGCCAGTGTTTTATTGAAATATACTCAGTGGAGGGGAGTGCTTTGCCTATTATGGTCTGGGCTGTATTCATCACTCACTGAAACCTTTTCTGTTCCTGAGAATTGCTGTTTCCATACCAGACCACTCACTATCTGTCACAAGAGTCATCAAATAGCACAGGGTTAATCACAGAGTATTTGTTGAAAATAGACTGTAAGAGAGAACTTCACGGGACCTCTGAGTCTTCCTCTACGAATCCGGCTGCAAAAGAGGTAAATCTATTAGCCTTCCTGATTGCTTCTGTGCATTGCTAGATATTGATAGTGATGAGTCTACCAGGATACCAAATCCTTCTCATACAGAGCACGTTCTAACTCAGGAGCCCCCATTGTATATTTATATCTATTGAAGTCCAGCAAATATTTTAGTGACATGCTGGATCTACATGAACATCTAAGAAGCAAACATGACGTCCAGTCTTCTTTGTAATGACACTTATGTATTGGCCTGCGATGGCCTGTGATGTCTCCACCACTTTCTGTAGCCTTTTCTATTCCTGAGCATCGGTGTTTCCACACCAGACTGCGATGGAACCCATTACGAAACTCTCCACCATGCATTTACAGAAGTTTCTTAATTATTTTAGGTAGCACGCCAAATCTATGCAAACCTCATGACCATCTTTGTAATGAATATGAATTTTTTAAATGTGCATACAATGTTGGGAACAAATAAATATTGGCAGATTTGAAATCTGAATATTTATGTGTCAGACCCCCATCACTCATTGTGTAAACTTGAATCAACAAGGTAAAAGAGAATAATGATGTTTGGTTAATGCAAAACAACACCCATTGACAATGAGTATAAAACAGACCAACACGTCAAGCTTGGGAACCTAACTCTGCTTCCCCTGAAGTCAAAGGAAGATGACTCTTCACTTCAGCATTATTTTCCTAACCATTTACCTGCTCAACCAATTGAGAACTGTAAGTAATTGATACAATAAAATGTCAGCATTATATCAGCTAGTTATTGAAAGACAACTTGCTTAAAATGAGGGCTGACACTTGGCAGTCCTAAAGTTTGATGCAAGAGTATTTCTAACGTACCATGTGTAGAGCAAAGCAACATTTCTCTGTTACTTGAAGACAGGTACTGTCTTCTGTTCCATTTGTAAAAAGCACTGTGAAACCTTATTACTTTTAAGGAAGATGAAAGGTGAACCTGAAATAGCCAGAATGATTGTAGGAAGATAGTGAGAGAAGCTTGGGTGGTGGGATTCTTTGCTGATGGATGCTGCTTTCTTGTAGCTGTGTTTTATATGTGCTCCAAGGTGGGGATGTTATGACACTATATTTGTAATTAAGTACGTATGAGAGTTAACCAATGAGCAAGTTATCTCGGAACTAATGATAAGAAACAAAGCAGGTTTAAAAACCATCTCCCTAGGAAGTACTGAAGAGAACAAGAAAGAATGTAGCATTCAGATTATGAGGGAAAAAATAGGTCAGAATGAACTGAAATGAAAAATAAGAAGAATTATAATTGAAAGAGCATAGAACTGGTTAAAGCAGACTGGACTAATAAATTAACAGAAAAAACAATAGTCAAGCAGTGTTACACTTTCAGGAAAGTAATTCATGGCACTCAGTCAAAATATTTCCAAATAAGGAGAAACGATTCTAAGGGAGGGTGAGTAACAAAGGAAGAGAAAGAGAGTATCAAGTTGAAAATGAAAAAAATAAGGTTACAAAAATTAATGGAGGACCTAAAAATTGATATAAATTCATAACCCAGCAAGGAAAGACTGAAAGAGAGAAAGTAAACTGAAAGAAAAATCTGTTTTTTAAACATATGAAATGGAAATTACGTCCAAGTGAATGCTGACTTCTAAGAGGATAAAACAGGCATATAGTTCTGATGAATTCTCATTAGTTCTGAAGAAAAAGTAAGTGTGTTATTTTGCATCAGTAATTAGGGAAGAAGATGTTCAAAGATCTCATCAATATAGAATAACAGAGTGGAAGAGTTAAATCCCATCACCACACTATTTTTCCTTGTTCGACCTTTATTCTTATAACACTTAACAATGTGTTTGAAGCTATCATTAAAGAAGAAATAGTGATACATCTGGAAAGAAATGGATCCATCAGGCAGATGCAGAATGGACTCAGCAAAGTCAGCTCCTGTTTCACAAACTCACTGCAGTTCTTTGAGGATATAACAAGCTCAGTGGATAGAGGGGAACAGATAGACATTACTTACATGGATTTCCAGAAGGTGTTTGATAAGGTGCCACATAAAAGGCTTATCCATACAATATGGATGCACAGAGTTGCGGGAGATGGATTAGCATGTATAGAGCATTGGTTAACTAATAGAAAGCAGAGAGTTGGGATACATGGGGGTTACTCAGGTTGGCAATCAGTGGTGAGTGGTGTGCCACAGGGGTTGGTGCTGGGCCTGCAACTGTTCACGATCTGGAAGAGGGGACCAAGTGTAGTGTATCTGAGTGGAAAAGCAAATTGTGCAGAAGATACGGAGAGTCTGCAGAGAGATATTGATAAGGTAAGTGAGTGGCAAGGATCTGGCAGATGGAGTACAATGCTGGTGGATGTGAGGTCATCCAGTATGAAAGCAAAAATGAAAGAGCATATTATTATTTAAATGGGAAAAAATTGCAGCTTGCTGCTGTGCAGAGGGACTTGGGAGTGCTTGTGCATGAATCACAAAAAGTTGGTTTGCAGGTGCAGTAGGCTATCAAGAAGGCAAATGGAATGTTGGCATGAGGGGACATGAACCTTTTTCCCATTGCAAGCTGTGAGGGCAGAATCTACAGGGAAAATAAACCTGAGGCAGATATCTCCAATCTTCAAGGAATCAGGGATTATAGTGAGATGGTAGGAAAACAGACTTGAGAATTGTTGGATTAGTCTTCTCTTCCTTACCCTAAATCTATGATGTCTTGTTTTATTCACCTACTGTCTACCCTATCTTTTTCTCATGAATTTATGTACCTCAATCATGTCCCCTCTAAATGTTCCCCATTCCATGAATGACCAATTGGACCATGACATCTTCTTCTTATGATCAAAGCCACAGTACCTTAGATTATCACAGGGGAATATCAGCATAAAATATGCATAACTGTGCTATGTATATTTATATTGGAAAAAAATTATGCCACGGAACGAGGAACATTCCTGGTATATAAACAGGTGTTACTAAATATAATTGCTAAGTCCCTTTCAATGTAGTTCCAACAATTGGCTTTGGATATGTTCAGATGATGTTGCATTCTGATTAACAAAAGATACTATTTTAATTGTGCTCTTATGTCTTCAGGGGTTGTGTAACCTATTTCTATTTGAGAAAAAATCTAATGTGTCCTGTCTGATTAATGTACCATATAACTATTACAGCATGGAAACAGGCCATCTCAGCCCTTCTAGCCGAACGCTTACTCTCACCTAGTCCCACCGACCTGAACTCAGCCCATAACCCTCCATTCCTTTCCTGTCCATATACCTATCCAATTTTACTATAAACGACAATATCGAACCTGCCTCTACCACTTCTACTGGAAGCTCGTTCCACACAGCTACCACTCTCTGAGTAAAGAAATTCCCCCTCATGTTACCCCTAAACTTTTGCCCCCTAGCTCTCAACTCATATCCTCTTGTTTGAATCTCCCCTACTCTCAATGGAAAAAGCCTATCTACGTCAACTCTATCTATCCCCTTCATAATTTTAAATACCTCTATCAAGTCCACCCTCAACCTTCTACGCTCCAAAGAATAAAGACATACCGTAGATTTCGCACTACAGAGCGCACCTGATTAAAAGCCGCTGGCTCTAATTTTAGAAAGAAAATCAATTTTGTACTTGTACAAGCCGCACCGGATTTTCTGCCGCACCGGATTTTCGGCCGCAGGTGTCCCACGTTGTAATATGAGATATTTACACAGAAAGATATTACACGTGAGGATTTTTTAACTTTTAATTAAATCCATATGGTAACATAAACAAATACATATTGCAAATGCTTTTTTTCGAACCGTGCCTGTAACGCGGCTACTTTTAAATATACGTTGCGTATACTTTTTTACTGAACAACATTCCAATATCTCCTAATGACTGGTAAAAAATATATATACTGCAGCCTACCAGGAAAAGTTATTGATCGCCTTTAACTTAAAAGCAGCGTTTTGGCTCCGCCGCTCGCCCCCACCTTCCCGTTTATTGCAAACCGGTATTTCCCACAAGACGCGGCGAAACTGGGTGTGACGTCATAGCATCCCGCGATGTAGTACAGAAAACAAATATAGTTAAAACACTTCTAACTTTAACTAGAAATTACTAACAAATGAATTACTAAGCGAAAATATTATAAACTAAATAACTGCCATAAAGGCAGCACAATGCTTTTCTTCGAGTGTTTTCCATGTTGATGAGGGTGAGTACAAATGACTGATTTACAATAATTTAATTGTGAAAGTGCGCTTGATTTATCATACAATTTCATTGGACCTCTGTGAACTACTCATCAATTTTATTGGTCTACTGTTACGAGGCAAAATGTTTTTGGCGGCATGAAAAAAATCATGCATTAGCCGCACCGTAGTAAAGGCCGCAGTGTTCAAAGCTGTTCAAAATGTGGGAAAAAAGTAGCGGCTTATAATCCGACATCTACGGTAACTTGTTCAACCTTTCTCTGTAACTTAGGTCCTGAAAACCAGGTAACATTCTAGTAAATCTTCTCTGTACTCTCTCTATTTTGTTGACATCTTTCCTATAATTCGGTGGCCAGAACTGTACACAATACTCCAAATTTGACCTTACCAATGCCTTATACAATTTTAACATTACATCCTAACTCCTATACTCAAATGCTCTGATTTATAAAGGCCAGCATACCAAAAGCTTTCTTCAACACCCTATCCACATGAAATTCCACCTTCAGGGAACTATTCACCATTATTCCTAGATCACTTTGTTCTACTACATTCTTCAGTGCCCTACCATTTACCATGTATGTCCTATTTTCATTAGTCCTACCAAAATGTAGCACCTCACACTTATCAGCATTAAACTCCATCTGCCATCTTTCAGCCCACTCTTCTAACTGACCTAAATATCTCTGCAACCTTTGAAAACCTACTTCATTATCCACAACACCACCTATCTTAGTATCATCTGCATACTTACTAATCCAATTTACCACCCCATCATCCAGATCATTAATGTATATGACAAACAACATTGGACCCAGTACAGATCCCTGAGGCACACCACTAGTCACCGGCCTTCAACCTGACAAACAGTTATCCACCACTACTCTCTGGCATCTCCCATCCAGCCACTGTTGAATCCATTTTACTACTTCAATATTAATACCTAACGATTGAACCTTCCTAACTAACCTTTCGTGTGGAACCTTGTCAAAGGCCTTACTGAAGTCCATATAGACAACATCCACTGCTTTACCCTTGTCAACTTTCCTAGTAACCTCTTCAAAATAATTCAATAAGATTTGTCAATCATGAACTTCCATGCACAAATCCATGTTGACTGTTCCTAATCAGACCCTGTCTATCTAAATAATTATATATACCATCTCTAAGAATAATTTCAATTAATTTACTCACCACTGACGTCAAACTTACAGGCCTATAATTGGTTTTCTCTTAGAATTCTCCCTTTTTAAACATTGGAACAACATGAGCAATACGTCAATCCTCCAGCACCATCCCCGTCGCTAATGACATTTGAAACATTTCTGTCAGAGACCCTGCTATTTCTACACTAACTTCCCTCAAGGTTCTAGGGGAATATCCTGTCAGGACCTGGAGACTTATCCACTTTTATATTCCTTAAAAGTGCCAGTACCTCTTCTTCTTTAATCATCATAGTTTCCATAACTTCCCTACTTGTTTCCCTTACCTTATACAATTCAATATCCTTCTCCTTAGTGAATACTGAAAAAAATAAATTGTTCAAAATCTCCTCCATCTCTTTTGGCTCCATACATAGCTGTCCACTCTGATTCTCTAAGGGACCAATTTTATCCCTCACTATCCTCTTGCTATTAATATAACTGTAGAAACCCTTTGGACTTATTTTCACCTTACTTGCCAAAGCAACCTCGTATCTTCTTTTAGATTTTCTAATTTCTTTCTTAAGATTCTTTTTACATTCTTTATATTCCTCAGGCACCTCATTTACTCCATGCTGCCTATATTTATTGTAGATATCTCTCCTTTTCCGAACCAAGTTTCCAATATCCCTTGAAAACCATGGCTCTCTCAAACTTTTAACCTTTCCTTTCAACCTAAGAGGAACATAAAGATTCTGTACCTTCAAAATTTCACCTTTAAATTACCTCCATTTTTCTATTACATCCTTCCCATAAAACAAATTATCCCAATCCACTCCTTCTAAATCCTTTTGCATCTCCTCAAAGTTAGCCTTGCTCCAATCAAAAATCTCAACCCTGGGTCCAGTCCTATCCTTCTCCATAATTATATTCAAACTAATGGCATTGTGATCAAGTCTCAATATCACCAAGACCGAGGAGATGGTGGTGGACTTTAGGAGATCTAGGCCTCATATGGAGCCAGTGATCATTAATGGAGAATGTGTGGAGCAGGTTAAGACCTACAAGTATCTGGGAGTACAGTTAGACAAGAAGCTAGACTGGACTGCCAACACAGATGCCTTGTGCAGGAAGGCACAGAGTCGACTGTACTTCCTTAGAAGGTTGGCGTCATTCAATGTCTGTAGTGAGATGCTGAAGATGTTCTATAGGTCAGTTGTGGAGAGCGCCCTCTTCTTTGTGGTGGCGTGTTGGGGAGGAAGCATTAAGAAGAGGGAAGCCTCACGTCTTAATAAGCTGGTAAGGAAGGCGGGCTCTGTCGTGGGCAAAGTACTGGAGAGTTTAACATCGGCAGCTGAGCGAAGGGCGCTGAGTAGGCTACGGTCAATTATGGAAAACTCTGAACATCCTCTACATAGCACCATCCAGAGACAGAGAAGCAGTTTCAGCGACAGGTTACTATCGATGCAATGCTCCTCAGACAGGATGAAGAGGTCAATACTCCCCAATGCCATTAGGCTTTACAACTCAACCGCCAGGACTTAAGAACTTTTTAAAAGCTATTATTAATGTTTTTTGAGATAGTGATTTAGATGCATATCATATTTTTTACTGAGTTAAGTATTGTATGTAATTAGTTTTGCTACAACAAGTGTATGGGACATTGGAAAAAAGTTGAATTTCCCCATGGGGATGAATAAAGTATCTATCTATCTATCTATGGACCTGAAGTGCTCCGCAACACATACCTCCGTTACCTGACCTATTTCATTTCCTAGCGGAAGATCGAACACTGCCCTTTCTCTAGTTGGTACCTCTATATATTGCTGCAAAAAACTACCCTGCACACATTTTACAAACACCAAACCATCCAGCCCTTTTACAGTATGGGCTTCCCAGTCTATGTGTGGAAAATTAAAATCTCCCACAATCACAACCCTGTGCAAATACAAATATCTACAAATATACAAATATCTACTATCTCCTTTCAAATTTGCTCCTCCAATTCTCAATCCCCATTAGGTGGTCTATAATACACCCCTATTAGTGTTACTACACCTTTCCCATTCCTCAATTCCATCCAAATAGTCTCCCTAGATGAGCCTTCTAATCTATCCTGCCAGACCACTGCTGTAGCATTTTCTCTGACAAGCAATGCAACACCTCCCCCTCTTGTCCCTCTGATTCTATCACACCTGAAGCAACAAAATCCAGGAATATTTATTTGCCTATCACACCCCTCCTGCAACCATGTTTTACTAATAGCTACAACATCATATTTCCAGGCATCAATCTATGCTCTGAGCTCATCCACCTTTCTTACCATGCTCCTAACATTAAAATAAATGCATTTAAGAAATTCTCCACCTCTTACTCTCTGTTTATCACTAACGGTGCAAACAACTTTACTATCTTTTTTTTCTTCCTTCTCCCCTATATCTGTTCCTACACTCTGGTTCCTCTCCCCCCTTGTATCTACTTTAAATCCACTGGAGCCTCTCTAGTAAATTCTCTAGCAAGAATATTTGTCCTCCTCCAGTTCAGATGTAAAATGTCCCACTGGAACAGGTCCCACCTTCCCTGGATAACTGCCCAATTATCTATAAATCTGAAGCCCTCCCTCCTGCACCATGTCTTCAGCCACGTGTTGATCTGCGCTATCTTACTATTTCTAAACCCGCCTTCACGTGGCACTGGTAGCAATCCTGAGATTGCTATCCTGTGATAGCAATATACAGTATATCCTATGATATATCCTGTGTCCTGATGAAGGGTCTCAGCTCAAAACACTGACTCTTTATTCCTTTCCAAAGGTGCTGCCAGACCTGCTGAGTTCCTCCAGCATTTTGTGTGTTCTTTTGTATTTTGTACCTTACTTGGAATTCAATTATTTATATTTTTGTTTGCTAACCTATGTTAAAATTCCCATCTGAAAGGAGAAGTTTGGCGAGGGATGTACAACTACATTAAAGTTTTAACATTGAGTCTGTCAGACAATAACATTAACTGAGACTTTAATTTACTTTGTATTCACATTTTGTTATTTCATAAGAACATTTTATGAAATTTGAAGTACAAATAGCACAAAACAGAAGAATGTCTCATTCAATGATCTTTCAGAAGTGAAACAAGTCTGCTTGTTATCAGTTATTTCAACCACTTATAGTCATTATCTACTTTCCCCTCTTAGTCAGATGCAGTGAGTTGGGATGAGTGTGGCCAGAAGGATGATGCACTTCAGATCAATTCATTCACTCTTTCTCCAGACCCTATTCAGAATGGAAAAAGAATCTCTATAGGGTGGAATGGCACAGTGAAAGATACCATTATCAAATTGAGGGTGAGTGACTGTTCATCCTATTCGTTCTGTATGTTTGCTGCTATCTGATTTCAGACAATTGATGCTATGGTTTGCGCAGACTGTCTTGCAGCTTGAGCTAATATTTACTTAGATAGTACAGACCCGGTTAAATTAATTCCAATGATTATCCTTCGATTTCTTGATGCAGCAGCATTATTATGTAACATTTGTAAGGGCTTCAATGGTTATGTTGAGAATGGACAGGAATGGGGTTGTGAGAGTGAGCAGACTTGATGGGCTGAATGGTCGGTTTCTGCTCCCATATCTTCTGCTGTATGCAAGCCATTGAATTGCTCTATATGATCTTCTTCGGCACTCCTTTGAGATTAATTTTCACTTGCTTCCATTCCAGTCCTATAGATTCTATGGTGACTGCTGAGACCAATATGGGAATTACAGGATCTTCTATAGAGGGGACTAATTGGGGAGTTCACTCCTCCCCTTTTGCCAAATATCAAAACTTTCTGTTAATCAAAAGGCCTCAGCATTCTGGCAAGTGTTCTGGTGGCCCTCATACAAATCCAAATACGTTTTTTGCATTTGGAACAACCATACGCCAGGGATTCCTATGAACGGGTGGACAAATGTATTTCTTCAAGGAGGTTTTAAGCTCATCCTTAAATCTTTATCTCCAATCACCTGGTAAAACCTTCCCATGGCAAAGATCATGAAATAGCGTTTATCATAAAACAGTGTTTTGTGAGCTTGGTTTCAGACATGCTCACTTTTACAAATTGTGTTTCAATTGGGACTCAATATAAACAGTGCTTGCCCAAGAGAAGCCATTTCACTTTTCAACAGGTTTCAATAGGTGCATTTAATGTCAGAGAAATGTGTACAATATACATCCTGAAATTCTTTTCCTTCACAAACATCCACGAAACAGAGGAGTGCCCCAAAGAATGAATGTTAGAACCCCAAAGCTCCCACCCATGCACAAGAGACAGCGAGGCAACAACTCCTCCGCACACCCACCAGCAAAACAGTATCAGCACCCTCCACCGAGCACTCAAGCGTGCAGCAAAGCATCAATAAAGACACATAATTTGTGCATCAATAAAGACACGGACACAATGCACCAAAAACTGCTCATCCACCTGACATACCGCGGGCTCTCTCTCTCAGAGTCAGAATCAGAATCAGGTTTATTATCACCGGCATGTGACGTGAAATTTGTTAACTTAGCAGCAGCAGTTGAATGTAATACACAATCTAGCAGAGAAGAAAATAATAATAAATAAAATAAAATAATAATAAATAAACAAGTAAATCAATTACATATATTGAATAGACTTTAAAAAATGTGCAAAAACAGAAATGCTGTATATTAAAAAAAGCAAGTGAGGTAGTGTCCAAAGATTCAATGTCCATTTAGGAACTGGATGGCAGAGGGGAAGAAGCTGTTCCTGAATCACTGAGTGTGAGCCTTCAGGCTTCTGTACCTCCTACCTGATGGTAACAGTGAGGAAAGGGCATGCCCTGGGTGCTGGAGGTCCCTAATAATGGACGCTGTCTATCTGAGACACTGCTCCCTAAAGATGTCCTGGGTACTTTGTAGGCTAGTACCCAAGATGGAGCTGATTAGATTTACAACCCTCTGCAGCTTCTTTTGGTCCTGTGCAGTAGGCCCTTCATACCAGACAGTGATGCAGCCTGTCAGAATGCTCTCCATGTGTCACGGTCCTGACCGTTAATTCCCCTTATTATCCTAATTCCCTTTTCCCCATGTTCTCCTGGGCTCCTTGATTGCGACACCTGATTCTCTTCTAAACCTGCTGCGTAAAGTCCCTGGCTTTGCATCCACTCGTTGCCAGACTGTTGCTTCAGCCAGTGCAGTAATTCACGTTCCCAGCCGCTTAGAATGGTATATCCTAAGTTACACTTCAGTACCGAGGTTTACCTGTGAAACTCGGTCTCTCTGTGTCAAGATAAGTATTCTAAGTTTTACTTCAGTACCGAGGTTTACCTGAGTAATTTCATCTCTCTGTGTCAAGAAAATATTGTCTCCCATTTGCCTTTCCATGTAACGCTCCATGTCAAGATATGTGTTGCCTGCCGCCTGTCTCCTGTTTGCCGTTTAGTCCCCACAACACCCTGTGTCATGAAGAGTATTGTCTGCCGTTTGCCTTTCCATTTCACGCTCTGTGTCAAGAAAAGTTTTGCCTGCCTCCTGCTCCTCCATTCACACACACTGTTTGTCTATGTTAATTCTGTCTCTCGACCACTTAGAATTCTGTATTCTATGTTCTGTTCCATGCTGTTTGCCTGTGTTAATTCTGACTCTCCGTGTTAATAGGAGCGTTGCATGTCACCTGTCTTCCTTCCACCTGCTGTTCTCCTCAAGCCACGCTCGCACCCTGGTCTGCATCCCTGCTCTGCCTCGTTCCGCCACCTGTCAACATGCTCCGTTGGCTCAGTGGTTAAACACAACGTTCCCACCGTAGTGACCTGGGTTCGATCCCTGGTCAAGCCTTCCTCACTCCTCGGCTTTCCTCTGCCTAATCCTCACTCCCCAGCCTTCCCTGTAACCATTAATGAACACTTTAGATTACTCTACCCGAAGGTCTGTGTCCTGTGTTTGGGTTCGCCCCATTCCATTGCAACACCAAAAATCTCTTCAAACTCCTAATAAAGTATAGCTGCTGTCTTGCCTTCTTTAAACTACATCGATATGTTGGGACCAGGTTAGATCCTCAGAGATCTTGACACCCAGGAACTTGAAACTGTTCACTCTCTCCACTTCTGCTCCCTCTATGAGGATTGGTATGTGTTCCTTCGTCTTACCCTTCCCGAAGTCTACAGTCAAGCTATTTCGTCTTACTGACGTTGAGTGCCAGGTTGTTGCTGCGGTACCACTCCACTAGTTGGCATATCTCACTCCTGTACGCACTCTCATCACCACCTGAGATTCTATCAACAATGGTTGTATCATCAGCAAATTTATAGATGGTATTTGAGCTATGCCTAGTAACACAATCAGGTGTATATAGAGAGTAGAGCAGTGGACTAAGCACACACCCCTGAAGTGGGCCAGTGTTGAACCAAATGGTCTAAAGCCATGTGGAGAGCCATTGAGATTGAGTCTGCCCTTTACCTATTGTGGTGATCGGCAAATTTCAACAGGTCTAAGTCTTGCTAAGGCAAAAGTTCAGTCTAGTCATGACCAACCTCTCAAAGCATTTCATCACTGTCGATGTGAGTGCTACCGGACGATAGTCATTAAGGCAGCCCACATTATTCTTAAGCACTGGTATAATTGTTGCCTTTTTTAAGCAGGTGGGAACTTCCGCCCATAGCAGGGAGAGGTTGAAAATGTCTTTGAATACCCCCGCTAGTTGGTTGGCACAGGTTTTCAGAGCCTTTCTAGGTACTCCATCGGGACCTCCACTTTGTGAGGAGGTCTTCACTCTCTTCACTTTCCTAATAAGGGAAATAGAAATCACTCAGTTTCACTGCAAGAAGGGTGACATAACGAACAATTCACTGATTTGCGACGTTAAAAGTCTATTATGTCGTTTTTTCTGAGCTCTGCATCTGGAGAGTCAGGACCAAACAGGCGCAGCTCACCGGGCACACAACCCTCGGCAGGTGACCCGCCGGTCCCAGTGTTCCATGTTCTCCCATGATGCTTCAGTCAGGGGCACTGGCCTAGAATCAGCACGACCCCAGAGCCACGAAATCCCAGAACCCTGAATGCGCGTTCGTCTTCCAGACCACATCCTTGTGATAACAAAAAACAGCCGGTCGTGAGGCCCATTCCCACAAGGAACTGAATTCAGGGTGTAACTCCAGGTCAGGGTCTTCAAAAGAACCTTGAAAAGGAAAGAAAATACCAAAGATAGAAATAAAGCTGTTTCCGAAGATGTAAGCAAAGGAGTCGCCATTTAGCGCCATCTTAACTTTGCCCCGCCTTCTTTCCACTCTATCTGAAAGATTATGATCTTTCCTCGCTGGTGCTCGGTGAAACCGAGCTGTAATTTCTGTTTGTTTCAGTTCACTGAGATAACCACAGCTTTTGTATGCTTCATTCTCTCAGGCCAAAACTCAATTTTACAAGAAGTCTGGCTCTTGGAAGAAGGTGCATTGTCTTCCCATTTATGACTGTGATATTGATGTATGTCGATCACAGAGAAATCATACAGGTTGTACTTTAGAAACGGTAAGTTTGATATTTCTCATTTAGCATAAGACCTTAAGATATAGAGTCTCAGAGCCATTGACTCATACAGAAGTACAGCACAGAAATAAACCCTTTGGCCCATCTAGTCTATGCCAAAACTATTTAAACTGCCTACTCCAATCGAACCAGTCTGAGACCACAGGTCTCTATATCCTTACTATCTATGTACCTATCCAAACCTCTCTTAAATGTTGAAATGGAGCTCACATGGACCACTTGTGCTGGCAGTGCATTCTACACTCTTATAACCCTGTGAATGAAGAAGTTTCCCCTTAAACTTCGCACCTTTCTCCTTTAACCCTTAACCCAAAATTGAAAGTAAAATTTATTATCAGACATATATGTCACCACATAAAATGCTGAGATTCTTTTTCTGTGGGAAACCCATGACCTTTAGTTGTAATCCCGCCCAATCTCAGTAGAAAAAGACTGTTTGCATTTACCCTATCTATACCCCTCATAATTTTGTATTCCTCTATCAAATCTCCATTCAATCTTCTATGTTCTAAAGAATACAGCCCTAACCTATGCAACACACTCAAAATGCTGGAGGAGCTCAGCAGGCCAGGCAGCATCTATGGAAAAAGGTACAGCTGATGTTTTGGCCCGAAACGTCGACTGTACCTTTTTCCATAGATGCTGCCTGGCCTGCTGAGTTCCTCCAGCATTGTGTGTGTGCTGCTTGGATTTCCAGCATCTGCAGATTCTCTCTTGTTTGTGATCAGTCCTGACCTATTCAATCTTTCCTTATAACTCAGGTCCTTCTGACCAGACAACATCCTTGTAATTTTTTTCTGTTCTCTTTCAACTTTAATTACATCTTTCCTGTAGGTAGGTGACCAAAACTGCACACAATACTCCAAATTAGGCCTCACGAATGTCTTATATAATTTCAACATAAAATCCTATCTCCTGTACTCAATACATTGATTTATGAAGGTCTACGTACCAAAAGCTTTCTTTATAACCCTATCTAACAGCAATGCCACTATCAACACATTATGGACCTGTATTCCCAGATCCCTTTGTTCTATGACACTTCTCAGTACCCTAACACTCACTGTGTAAAACCTACCATGGTTGGTGCTACCGATGTGCAAAACCTCACATTTGTCTGCATTGAAGGCCATCAGCCATTTTCAGCCCATTTTTCCAGGTAATGCAGATGATGGTGGTGATGATGGTCTTCCTTGCTGTCCGCTACACCATCAATCTTGATGTCATCCGCAAATTTGCTCATCAATTAACCACATTTTCATCCAGATCATTGATAAAGATCACAAACAACAAAGGACCCAGCACCGATCCCTGCGGCACACCTCTAGTCACAGGCCTCCAGTCAGAGAGGCAACCTTCTACTACAACTCTGCCTTCTCCCACAAAGCCAATATCCAAACCAATTTACTACCTCATTGTGGTGAACTACATATACCTGTCGGGACACGCCCCCCCCCCCCCCCTGCTGACTGCTCCTGTGGCTCCTCCCACAGACCCCGGTATAAAGGCGATTGGAGCCTGAGCCCTGCCCTCAGTCTCCAGGATGTAGTATGGTGGTCAATTGCTGCTTGTTCTTTCTTCCAGCCAATAAAAGCTTATATCTCGCCTCACGTCTCCGAGAGTTATTGATGGTGCATCACTCATCCTGAATGCCAAGCAACTGAACCTTCTTGACTAGTCTCCCATGCGGACCTTGTCAAATGCCATACTAAAGTTCATGTAGATAATATCCACTGACTTGCGTTCATTAACTTTCCTGGTAACTTCCTCAAAAACTCTAAAAAATTAGTTAGATATGACCTACCATGCACAAAGCCATGACTATCCTTAATCAGTCCATGCTTATCCAAATACTTATATATCAGGCAGGTCCCTTAGAGTACCTTCCAATAACTTTCCCACAACTGATGTTAGGCACACTGGCCTATAATTTCCTGGTTTATGTTTAGAACGTTTTTTAAACAGCGGAACAACATAGGCTATCCTCCAATCCTCTGGTACTTCTCCTGTCACTAAGGATGATTGGAATATTTCTGCTAGGGCCCAGGCAATTTCTGCATTTGCTTCCCATAGGGTCCAAGGGAACAGCTTGTCAAGCCCTAGGGATTTACCCACCTTGATTTGCCTTGGTGTAGCAAATATCTTCTCCTCTGTAATTTGTACAGGATCCATGGTTGATGCTGCTTTGCCTTAGTCCTATAAATTCTGTGTCGCTCTTCTGAGTAAATTCAAATGCAAAGAATTCATCTGTTTTAACTCCACACACGGATTACCATTCTGATCTTCCAGAGGACCAATTTTGTCCCTTCCAATCCTTTTGCTCATAATATATTTGTAGAATCCCTTAGGATTCTCCTTCTCTTTGTCTGCTGGAGCAATGTCATGCCTTTTTTAGCCTTCTTGATTCCTTTCTTAAGTATTCTGGTGTGGCCACTTTATTATGTACACCTGTACACTTGCTTGTTATTGCAAATATCAAATCAGCAAATCTTGTGGCAGCAACTCAATATATAAAAACATGCAGATGTGATCAAGAGGTTCAGTTATTGTTCAGATTGAACATCAGAATGGAGAAGTGTGATCTGAGTGACTTTGATTGTGGAATGATTGTTGGTGCCATCTGGGTTGATTTAACTGCCTAGAGTTTACAGTGAATGTGCGAGGAACAAAATAAAAATCCAGAGGGCAGCAGTTCAGTGGGTGAAAATGACTTGTTAATGAGAAAACGGTGGAAAATTACCAGACTGGTTCAAGGAAGGTAATTTAACCTCAAATCACTACGCCCTGCAATGTGTGGTGTGCAGAACATTCTCTGAATGCACAACACATTGAACCTTGAATTGGTTGGGCCACAGCAGCAGAAGATCAAAAATATCCACCCAGTGGCCACTTCATTAGCTACAGGAGGTACCTAACAAAGTTGACACTGAGTATATTTAACTATTTTAAAGTCTAAATCTGATTTAGTCATGGCTTCAACAATGCCAACATCGACCTGGATCATAGATCAAAGTCAATGCTCCTGTTCAGCCTAAATGATTGAAAATCCTTTCAGCTCTTAGACTATTCTCTGATCGTATTCCCAATGACTGACACTAGGGAAACTGCTGTAGTCTCCTATAATAAGCCTAAAAGAGACCATAAGCTAGAGTCTGAAATCTGAAATTTAAACAGAAACATTTAGCTAGTCAGGCAGAATCTATCGAGAGAGAAATAGATTTAAAGTTTCAGGTCAATGATATTTTAATTGTTCTGAAACATTAACCATGCTTCTCACTGCACAGATGAGCAAAATCTGCGGGGTTTTTCTTAAACTCGCTGTTATACAAATATAACCTGTTTCTGGAGATTTTTTCCACTAAGTATGGTGGCAAGGTTTCTAAACAACCACCCCACATCAGAATTACACACTAGAAAAAGTGAAGATAAGCACATTACATGGAATTGTTAAGAGAACACTGAAATGTCCTGAGGTAGGTTGTGCAGGACTGCAAGCAGCACTACCACAATATCTCATTTATGCAAAACCAACAGAGACATGATTTCAAAACAATATAAAGATTGCTACGAGAAGCACGGTTATTATCATTGATATATGTATGTCATGAAATGTGGTGTTTAGCAGCAGTACAGTGAAATACATTCAAAATTACCAGAAAGTACAAAAATAAAATCAGTAAGTAGTGCAAAAAGAGATCAAAAAATGAGGGAGTGTTAATGGGTTCATGCTTCATTCAGAAATCTGTTGGCAGTGAAGCTGTTCCCAAAATGTTAACAGAAAATGAACCAACTCCTTAACACTACCTCACTATTTTTGTTCTCTTTTTGCACTACATACGTAATTTAATTTTTATCAGAATATCCTATAGAAATCCATTGTGTTTAAACATTGCACTGTACAGCTGACACAAAATCACCTGATTCTGATTTTAGTTCTTCTGTATTTCAGGGTGCGACTATACGCACAACAACACATTCCAATCCATTCAACGTTCCAGACGGTCATTACTATGGAGAAATAAATTTTTACAGTGGCACAAAACGTGTTGGGTGCATTCGTGTCTACTTTGCAGTTTACAAGGGTTAATGTGCTGAAGAGGTGACAAAGGAAAATTAAACATCACAGGTAGGATATTGTCTTCTTGTACAGACGATTATTTTTGACACATTCTCAGATTAGCTTCTATTTCGTTCAGATCATGCTTCACTATTATTGAATTTTCTCTTAATTCACTGATAACTCCCACATTCTGAAATATTGTGATTAATGTACAATGTATATAAATTTCATGTAAAGAAAACAATTAAAATTGTACTTAATTACTTTATCAATGTGCCCTTTTTTTTTAAGTAGATGCCTACTGACCATGAAAACTGACTCCAAGTTTTATGGGCGCTCAGGTTATGGAACTTCGCCCTGGTAGAATTCACAAATCATTACTGCAGAATCTGAGATTTCAAGTAGAAATAAAATTACAGACTTAATGTGGTAAAAAATAAATGAAATCAATAAACTTAAGATGTAAAAGAAGCAATAAATTTTGTCTATTTTGCTTTTGTCAACTCTCATGTTTTACTTGTGTGTCGATAATGTATCTGTTTCTTGTGTGGTTGGTTGTGTTACGTATTCAGGCAACAATAAATATAGATGAGTTAGGCAAGGGTTTTTATAACAAATAACACGTTTATTAAACACTGAAACAAACCCCCTCAAAAGTAAACAAACCCAAACGTAACCGGAACTCAGCTGCTGTGCAACACATTCACAGTTTTTAATAGCGCTGCATGTTCAAACAGTCTTTAAAGCGGTATTGAAAAAAAACAGTTCTTTAAAGCGGTATGCTGAAAGTAAACAGTTCTTTAAAGCGGTATGCCAAAAGTTCAAAAGCTCACAGTCCTTTTAAAAGGAGAGACTTTTTAAGGCGATTTAAATTCTCTTCCACGTCGTTGTCCTTCGATTCCCCGGCGTCGAACTTTCCCACGAAGAATTTTATAAAATATAACGGCTTAAAAGTACTGACCTTCTTCCACACTATTCTCAAATCCTTTCTGGTCATCCCAGGGATTAACAGCAAGAATAGTCAACGAAATCCTTCCGAATGAGGATCAAATAAGGTCGAACTTTTCCACCTTCGAAAATCGGTTCCCCTCGATTTTTACCTTCCAAACTTTTCTTCACTCTCCACCAGCAAAGAAACCGTTGGCAATGACCTTTTAAACTTTAGGCATTATATAGAACTTCATTTTTAACTAAACTGCGTCATCACATTAAATCACGCAGGGACATGAAGTCATCTTGGCAAATTCCGCCACGAACTGCCCCACCTGACAGGGTGGGTCTTCCTTTTATACCCTGTAGAAAAAACCTGTCACATGACCTCTACTGGCGGGAAAATGACATCACTCCACCATCACAAGACCATTACCTCAAGTCCAGTATAACTTCAACCCCAGTCACGTGACAAGGGTACCACTGTCACGTGTCACGGGTACGTGACAGTTGGAACCCTCAGTCCTTTGGTTGTGCAGCATCAGAAGTTTTCAGACCTAGCGATAATTACTCCCATTAAAACCCTAGTACACTATAAATTCATATTTTAGTTGGTACTTCATAGATTAAGGAGAACTGTAAAAAAAATATATAGAGAGAGTTGAAGTTAATAGCAAAGTGGGGAGGAATGTAGTGCATTAAATATTCCAGAAACATTTGAATAATATTGTTTTATAGCTTGACAAAGAATTCTTTGTATGCTTACATAATTCATTATGTGTTATATGTATATGTACATGAATGACATCTATCATAACACCACAATGTCATTATGTCAGCCCCTCTCTAAAGTAAAAATGGAGCCGACACGTTTTCCTGGGTTCCCAAGTTTTACTTTCGATTAGCGTTTGAAGTTACGAAAGGAAAAAAACCAATCATCCCGATTCTGTCAAATTGAAACTACAGAGGGGAAGGCAACAGAAGATTGTTCCTGCTATTGAGGATGCATTCCTGTCACTGAACCCACAGTTCTGGAGAGATCTGTTTTGTTACTTATCTACCTGGTCAGAGGCTTTTGGAACAGATGCCAGTACTGAATATTCAAAAGGATTGTGCTAGTAGGGATGTGTTGCCATTGTAAATATGTAATTCTGTAAATCTACCTGACTATATTCCCATTGTACAACTTGAGGGGAAAGAGCTTGCATGCATCCATTCTATTTATACCCTTGTAAATCTCCATAAAATCTCTCCTCATTCTCTTGCACTTCTGCCATGATGTTCCCATTAATCAAAAACACAGCTGGTCCACCTCTCATGCATTCATATCACTTATCTCATCCTCAGAGTATTCCATCAATAAAATATTGTGGATTCTATTCTGTTGGATTTCCCCACAGAGTCCTAGCAGTAGTTGCGATGAGCTTCAGAGTTCTGTCCTCGAGTGCTCTAGTCAGCAGGGGTTGGCTGTAGACAATTCTTTGTACTGGAGGACCATCATGTTTTAGACATTCCTCACAGTATTCAAGGTAAAGTCTAACTAGACTTTGCACTGACTGGCACAATGACTGCCTACCGAATTCCATTCCCCGAGATACAAGGGCCAGCATTCAATGATCAAGAATCACCTTTATTCGCCGTATATATTTACATGTGTTAGGAAATTACTGCGGTGTGTTGCTGCTACATGCAACAAAAAAATGACGTCATTCAATAATTGAGGCGCCATGGTAGTGAAGGGATTAACGTGACACTATTACAGCTTGGGCATCGGATTTTGGAATTCAGTTCTGGTGCCCACTGTAAGGAGGTTTGTACGTTCCTGGCCACACGCATGTGTGTCTGAATTCGGGTGCTCCTGTTTTATCCCACAGACCAAATACTTACCAGTTAGTTGGGTAATTGTCCATTGTAAAGTGCCCATGTTTAGGCTCAGAGTTAAATCGGTGGGTTGCTGGGGAAAGTGGCTCAAAGGCCCATTGTGCACTCTATCTGTAAAATAAAATTAAAATAAAAGCAATTATACGGAGTAAAGAATTATGTAAAAGTAACATTATAAGTATTGATATGTAATAAAATGTGCATAATTGCATAAATACCAGCATGTATTTACAATATAAACAGCATTGTAAAAGGTGATTTAAAGATGTGAGGATGTTCTCTATGATGGCAGTGTAGAATTGCACCATTATGTGCCGGAGATTATGGAATTTTACCAACTGCTGCAAGAAGTTCATCCTCTGCCGAACATTTTGGTTAATGAAGGAAATCTGTTTCTCCCATATGAGGCCGGTGCTCCTCTTTGATTATATTCAGTAGTTGTACAAGATGCTTTAAGGATTTATGTTCAGATGGCTCTTCAGGCTCTCCCAGTTTCCATTTCCTCACAATTTAGAAAATATTTTGCTCTCTCCTTTCAGGGTCCAAAACCAATGACTTAATATTTGACTGCATTGGACTTTACTTGTCCCAGTTTACCAGTTTACATTGTAGATGGCAGCATGAAATTACAAGGAGGCACTTTACCTATTGTTAGCTCCTCGTGTTTTCATACTGACATTTACATTACAATATCAGATGAGGTTTCTACTCATTCTTTTCAAATCTTTTTATTATTATTATTTTTCAAAAATAGCACAAGTACATCGAAGTAACAATGCTTACAATGCCTCATAAAAGAGGAAATTATCTTAAGAATTGAAAATTTTGTGAATAAAAAAAACCCTACTAAGCAAGAAAAGTGAGGGGAAAAAAAGAAACCTTTTGGAGGTACAACCCTGGAGCCATGCGTCATACAAAAAGCTTCTAAAAATAAACATCAAACCGCCAACAAGAAAAATAGATATTTCAAAAAAATTTACATTTAGTTCGTGGAGGAAATCTATCAGTTAACTGAAATGATAATAACGAGCAAATGAGCCCCATCTCTTCTCAGAATCAAATAAAGGTTCAAAGGTTCGACTTCGAATTTTCTCCAAGCTAAGACACAGCATCACTTGCGAGAACCATTGTGACAAAGTAGGAGCAGATATATCCTTCCATTTCAACAAGATGGCCCTCCTAGCTATCAATGTAACAAACGCAATAACATGTTTGTCAGACACAGAAATACCACGGATATTTTGAGGAATTATTTCAAAAAGCACAGTCAATTTATTAGGTTGTAAATTGATTCTGAGTGCTTTAGAAATTGTCGAAAAGACTGACTTCAAAAACTGTTTTAATATAGAACACGACCAGAACATACGTGTCAGTGTAGCTATCTCAGTTTTACATCTATCACAATACTTGTCAACTTTGGGAAATATTTTAGAAAGTCTCTCCTTCGTCAAATGGTAACAATGTACAATTTTAAATTGAATCAGTGAATGACTAGCACAGATCGAAGAAGAATTAACCAGCTTCATAACCCATGTCCAATCCGCCCATATAAAAGTCAAAATGAGTTCCTTCTCCCAGTCCTGTTTAATCTTAAGTAAAGGACACTTATCCCATTGTAATAATAAATTATAAATTCTTCCAATAGAACCTTTCAATGAAGGGTTCATATTCATAATAGTATCCAACAAGTCAGCCTCCAATATGTAAGGAAAATTACTTAAATATTTTTGTAAAAAATGTCTAACTTGAAGATATTGTAAAAAGTGTGAATATGCGAGAGAATACTTATTGACTAATTGTTCAAAAGACATCAATCTGCCTTCTTTAAATAAATCCAAAAAAGAATCAATACCTTTATTTTTCCAAAGTAAAAAAATTGGATCACTCCAAGAAGGTTTAAAAAAGTAATTACGATAAATTATACTACAAAGTTTAAAATTTTTAAGATTAAAAAAATTATGGAACTGGATCCAAATTTGTAAAGAGTGCTTAACCACAGGATATAGGTTTAAATTAGCAACTTTAGCTAATTGTATAGGTAGAACAACTCCTAATAACAAAGTTAAATAAAACTGTTTCACAGCTCTCAGTTCCAGGTCTACCCAAATTGGCCGATCATTCCTATCACCCCAAAATAACCAAAAGGACATATACCACAAATTAACAGCCCAATAATACATTCTTAGATTAGGCAAAGCGAGACCTCTGTCCTTTTTCAACTTTTGCAAATGACATTTATGAATTCTTGGTCTTTTATTATCCCAAATAAAAGATAGAATAATAGAATCAATCCAATCAAAAAACTTCTTAGTCAAAAAAACAGGATTATTCTGAAATAAATATAAAAATTTTGGTAAAATCATCATTTTAACTACATGAATATGACCAACAAGTGAAAATATAAGTGGGCTCCATCTACTAAAGGAATACTTCATAGAGTCCACTAAAGGAGGAAAATTGGCTTTATAAAGATCCTTATATATTTTAGTAATTATAACTCCTAAATATCTAAAAGAATCTGTAACTTTAAAAGGAATATTATCATATATAGAGACAGATTCATTTAAAGGAAGTAATTCACTTTTACTAAAATTTATTTTATATCCTGAAAAGTCTCCAAATTTGTCAAATAATTTTAGCAAAGCAGGAATAGATTCTTCAGGCTTAGATATATATACCAGTAAATCATCAGCGTAAAGAGAGATCTCGTGCATGGTCTCATTCACAAAAATCCCATGGATATTTTCAGCTTCACGGAGCAATAGCAAGGGGTTCTGATATTAAGTTAAATAACAAAGGACTTAATGGACAACCTTGCCTTGTCCCCAATGATAGCTGAAAAAAGGAGACCTACAGTTATTACTGACAACAGTAGCAATAGGAGCTTTATATATCATTTTAATCCAATTATTAAAATTAATACCAAAACCAAATTTTTCTAAAACATTAAATAAATATTTCCATCGACTCGATCAAATGCTTTTTCAGCATCCAAAGATATAATGCATTGTGGAGTTTTAGAAGAAGGTGAATATGTAATATTAAATAATCTCCAAACATTTGAGAAAGTATAGCGACCTTTTATAAAGACTGTTTGATCTTTAAAAATGATTTTACCCAAAATACTCTCCAATCGATTGACCATTATCTTTGAGAAAATTTTAGCATCAACATTCAATAATGAAATAGGTCTGTATGAGGCACAATCAGTAGGATCTTTATCCTTTTTGAGAATTAAAGAAATAGAAGCTTCATAAAAAGTGGAGGGTAAATCACTTTTCACAAAAGATTCTTTAAACACCAACGTATATGGAGAAAGCAATTTTCCAAATTTTTTATAAAATTCTACAGGATAACCATCAAGTCCTGGGGCCTTACCAGACTGCATTCCCAAACCAAAATCTGTGGATGAAGCAGGAGTTATGTCATCTGCTGAAGGTTAGATCTGTGGCATTCTAGTCTGGTGACCCAGGTCTGTACCAGAAAATGAGGTATGACTTGCAGAGGGCTATTTCAAGAGCTAAGAGACAATTTCGAATGAGGTTGGAGGCGACAGTGAATGTACCATGACTCTGGGAGGGTTTGCAAGACATTACTTCCTACAAAGCGAAATCCAATAGCATGAATGGCATCGATGCTTCACTACCAGATGGACTCAACATCTTCTATGCCCCCTTTGAAAGAGAGAATATAACTACTGCTGTGAAGATCCCTGCTGCACCCAGTGACCCTATGATCTCTGTCTCAGAGGCCAATGTTAGGCTGTCTTTATAGAGAGTGAACACTCACAAGGTGAAAGTCCTGATGGAGAACCTGGTAAGGCTCTGAAAACCTGTGCCAACCAACTGGTGGGAGTATTCAAGGACATTTTCAACCTCTCACTGCTACGGGCAGAAGTTCCCACTTGCTTCAAAAAGGCAACAATTATACCAGTGCCTAAGAAGAATAATGTGAGGTGTCTTAATGACTATGGCCTGGTAGCACTCACATCGAGAGTGATGAAATGCTTTGAGAGGTTGGTCATAACTAGACTGAACTCCTGCCTCAGCAAGGACTTGGCCCCACTGCAATCTGCCTATTGCCACATTAGGTCAATGGCAGTGGCAATCTCAAAAACTCTTCACATGGCTTTAGACCACCTGGACAACACAAACACCTATGTCAGGATGCTGTTCATCAACTATAGCTCAGCATTTAACACCATTATTCCCACAATCCTGATTGATAAGTTACAGAACCTGGATCTATACACGTTCCTCTGCAATTGGATCCTCAACTTCCTAACCATAAGACCACAATCTGTGCAGATTGGTGATAACATCTCCTCCTCACTGATGATCAACACTGGTGCACCTCAAGGGCTTGTGCTCAGTCCACTGCTTTACTCTCTCTGTACCCATGACTGTGTGGCTAGGCATAGCTCAAGTACCATCTATAAATTTGCTGATGATACAAGCATTGCTGGTAGAATTTCAAGTGGTGAGGAGAGGGCGTACAGGAGTGAGTGAGACATACCAACTGTGGAGTGGTGCCGCAGCAACAACAACCTTACACCCAATGTCAGTAAGATGAAAGAACTGATCGTGGACATCAGGAAGGGCATGATGAAGGAACACGTACCAAACCTCATAGAGGGATCAGACATGGAGAGAGTGAGCAGTTTTAAGTTCCTGTGTGTCAATATCTCTGAGGACCTAACCTGGTCCCAACATAGCGATGCAGTTATAAAGAAGGCAAGACAGCGACTACACTTCATTACGAGTTTGAAGAGATTTGGTATGTCAACAAGTACACTCAAAAACATTCTATAGATGTACCGTGGAGAGCATTCTGATAGGCTGCATCACTGTATGGTATGGGGGAGGGGGTTGCTATTGCACAGGACCAAGAGAAGCTGCAGAGGGTTGTAAATTTAGTCGGCTCCATCTTGGGTACTTGCCTACAAAGTACCCAGGACATCTTCAAGAAGCGGTGTCTCAGAAAGGCAGCATCCATTATTAAGGACCTCCAGCACCCAGGGCATGCCCTTTTCTCACTGTTACCATCAGGTAGGAGGTACAGAAGCCTGAAGGCACACTCAGCAATTCAGGAACAGCTTCTTCCCCTCTGGCATCTGATTCCTAAATGGACATTGAACCCATGAACACTACCTCATTTTTTAAATATATATTATTTCTGTTTTTGCACTATTTTTAATCTCTTCAATAAATATATGCTGATAATAAACCTGATTTTGATTCTGAATAGTATGGGAATGAGTAAAGAATGTAAAGGCATTAAACGTTTTATTCTTGTAACTAATTTTTATTATGAATGAAGTTTATTTTGTTAATAGCAAAACCAGGCTGCAGGACTTTGATCTACATGTTGTTCCCAGGGACACACACCAAGCCAAATATCAAGTGCTGTTAGCAGATCATGAAGTCGGTGAAAAACACCCTTTAGTCTGCCCAAAATTTATCGGTTTCCCAGCACTTCAAGATGTCCGTGGAAGAATGCTGCTGACTTGCACAAAGACCATTGCAAGTCTTTGATGATGGATGCTGCTTTTTTGTGGCATTGCTCCTTGTAAATGTATTCAATGGTACATTTCGCATTGCCTGTGACAGGCTGGGCTGTATCAACCACTTTCTGTAGATTTTCTGTTCCTGAACATTGGTGTTTCCAAACCAGATCACGATGCATCCAGTTGGGACACTCTCCACCGTGCATTTATAGATGATGGTAAAAATTTTTGATAACATGCTGAATCTACATAATCATATCATAAACATTTGTCATGAATATGAATTTTATAAATTTTCATTCAAAGTTAGGAACAACAAATATTGGCAGATTTTAAATCTAAATATTTATGTGTTAAACCCCACCACTCAGTGCGTGAACTTGAATCAGCAAGGTAAAAGAGTAACACAGCATTTGGGTTAAGGCAAAATAACACCCACTGACAATGAGTATAAAACAGACCAACAAGTCAAGCTTGGAAACATAACTCTGCTTCCTGTGATGTCAAAGGAAGAAGGCTCTTCACTTCTGCATTATTTTCCTGACCATTTACGTGCTCATCCAAACAGGAACTGTAAGCAATTGATACAATGAAATGTCAGCGTTACATCAGAAATAAGGAAATGTCTGGAAACTTGTCTCTTTGATTAAGAAGCTATTTATTGAAAGACAGCTTGCTTAAAATGGGAGCTGATGCTTTGCAGTCCTAAACTTTGACGCAAGAGCATTTCTAAGGTAATGTAAAGTGTCATGTGTAACGGATCAAAGCAACATTTTCTCGTTACCTGAAGACGCTCAATAACTTTTTCTTTCATTTATAATTAACATTATAAAATTTTTACTGTTTTTTGAAACATAAATCTGAAACAGCAAGAATGATCGTAAATAAATAGGAAGAGAAGTTCAAAAGGAAAATTCCTTGGCATTCCCTTGATTCATATTCATGGCAGATAAAGTGAGAACGTGATGCAGATGCAATACCTAGGACATCTATACTGTACCTCCTGCCTGATAGTAGTAGCAAAAGAGCCCATTCCTGGATGGTGGGGGTCTTAATTGATGGATGCTGCTTTCTTGTGGAAGTTATCCAGGTGAATGTGCTCCATGGTGAAGATGTCAAGGTATAAGTACGTATGAGAGGTAAGCAATGACTAAGTTAACTTGGAACTGTCAATAGGAAACAAAACAGGGTTAAAAACCATCTCCCTAAGAAGTACTGAAAAGAGCAAGAAATAATGTAGCAACGCACACAAAATGCTGGTGGAACGCAGCAGGCCAGGCAGCATCTTTCGGAAGAAGTACAGTCAACATTTTGGGCCGAGACCCTTCGTCAGGACTAACTGAAAGAAGAGACAGTAAGAGATTTGAAAGCAGAAGGGGGGGGAGATCTAAAATGATAGGAGAAGATAGGAGGGGGAAGGATGAATTAAAAGCTAGGAAATTGATTGGCAAAAGGGATTCAGAACTGGAGAAGGGAGAAGATCATGGGACAGGAGGCCTAGGGAGAAAGAAAGGGGGAGAGGAGCACCAGAGGGAAATGGACAGCAGGCAAAGAGTGATTGTGAGAGGGATAGAGAGAGAAAAAAAGGGGAAAAATAATAAACAAACAAACAAACAAATAAATAAATAAGGGAGTCCTCTGTCTCTGCCACATCTGCTCTCAGAATGAGGCTTTTCATTCCAGGACAAAGGACTTGTCTTCCTTTTTTAAAGAAATGGGGCTTCCCTTCCTCCACCATCAACTCTGCTCTCAAACGCACCTTTCCCATTTTACGCACATCTGCCCTCACCCCATCCTTATGCCATCCCACTAGGGATAGGGTTCCTCTTGTCCTCACTTACCACCCCACCAGTCTCCAGGTCCAAGTATAATTCTCCGTAACTTCCGTCACCTCCAACAGGATCCCACTACCAAGCACATCTTTCCCTCCCTCCCTTTTTCTACTTTCCGCAGGGATCACTCCCTACGTGACTCCCACCCTACGTGACTCCCTTGTCTACTTGTCCCCCCCCCCACCCCTTCCCACCGATCTCTGTCCCAGCACTTATCCTTGTAAGCGGAACAAGAGCTACACCTGCCCTTACACTTCCTCCCTCACCACCATTCAGGGCCCCAGACGGTCCTTCCAGTTGAGGCAACACTTCACCTGTGAGTCGGCTGGTGTGGTATACTGCATCTGGTGCTCCCGGTGTGGCCTTTTATATATTGGTGAGGCCCGACGTAGACTGGGAGACTGTTTCGCTGAACACCTATGCTCTGTCTGCCAGAGAAAGCAGGATCTCCCAGTGACCACACATTTTAATTCCACTTCCCATTCCCATTCTGATACGTCAATCCATGATCTCCTCTACTGTCAAGATGAAGCCACACTCAGTTTGGAGGACCAACACCTTATATACCGGCTGGGTAGCCTCCAACCTGATGGCATGAACATTGACTTCTCTGACTTCCATTAATGCCCCTCCTCCCCTTCTTACCCCATCCCTTTATCTATCTATCTATCTATTTATTTATTCCCTTTTTTTCTCTCTCTGTCCCTCTCACAATCACTCTTTGCCTGCTCTCCATCTTCCTCTGGTGCTCCCCTCCCCCTTTCTTTCTCCCTAGGCCTCCCGTCCCATGATCCTCTCCCTTCTCCAGCTCTGTATCCCTTTTGCTAATCAACTTTCCAGCTCTTAGCTTCACCCCACCCCCTCCGGTCTTCTCCTATCATTTTGGATCTCCCCCTCCCCCTCCCACTTTCAAATCTTTTACTATCTCTTCTTTGTAAATCTTGATGAAGAGTCTCAACCCGAAATGTCCACTGTACTTCTTCCTATAGATGCTGCCTGGCTTGCTGCGTTCCACCAGCATTTTATGTGTGTTGCTTGAATTTCCAGCATCTGCAAGTTTCCTCGTGTTTGCGAGAAATAATGTAGCATTCAGGTTGCAAGGTAGAAAATAGGTCAGAAAGAACTGGAAAGACAACAAAAATGAATTACAATGGGAAGAGCATAGAATCCACTAAAGCAGACTGAACCAATACATTAGCAGGAAAGAAGATAGCTAAGCAATGTCACACATTTAGTGACTCAGTAAAAATATTTCCGAAAAAGGAGGAAAGATTCTAAGGATGAACTAACAAAGGAAGACTAGTACCAAGAAAATATAAGGGAATAAAAAATAAATGGGAATCTAAATGGATACGGGAAAAGAAAGAATCTCCTATACTAAAACATTTGATTGATTTATGGAATAAGATAAATGTTGATGATGAGATAAAGAAATCTTTATTAGCAAAAAGACCTTTAATTCAAAATAAAGTTATTCCTTTTACAATGGATAATCAGCTTTTATATAACTATTTTCACAAAGGGATTAGATATATAGGAGACTGTTTTGAAGGAGGTATATTAATGTCATTTGACCAATTATAGAATAAATATAAAATATCAAATAACACTCTTTTCTGTTATTTCCAATTAAGCGCTTATTTAAGAGATAAACTGGGTCAAACAATGTTATTGCCAAAACCTAATGAAATAGAAACTTTAATTCATAAAGGAAAAATTTAAAAAATTATTTCTGGTATGTATAATTTGATTCAAAAACAGGCAATTAAACAAGGAATTCATAAGTCAAGACAAAAATGGAAAACTGATTTGAATATTAAAATTGATGAAACAAGTTGGTCAAGATTATGTCTTGACAGTATGACAAATACAATAAATGTTCGACTAAGATTAGTACAATATAACTTTTTACATCAATTATATATTACACCACAAAAAATAAATAGATTAAACTCAAATTTATCTGATCAATGTTTTGATGTAATCAAGAAATTGGTACTTTTTTACACTCTACTTGGTCTTGTTTTAAAATTCAATCTTTTTGGACAAATTTAAGAGTTTTACTGGAACAAATTATTGGAACACAGCTTCCACACAATCCAATATTATTCTTACTAGGTGATATTGAAGGGATAAAACCGAAACCCAAATTGAACAAATATCAGAAAGAGTTCATAAAAATTGTATTGGCAGTAGCCAAAAAGGCTATTGCTGTTACTTGGAAATTGGACTTATACGTAAGTATAGATCATTGGAAGAATGATATTTTCAGCTGCATTCCACTTGAAAAAATTATTTATAATTTAAGAAATAAATATGATATATTTCTGATAATTTGGTGCCCTTATTTACAAAAGGTAGGATTAAATATATAGGTGCTCTGAAGATAAAATTATTGGTCATCTGGGGAAAGAAACAAATATATACATTAAAGCTAATTTGTACTCCATGGAGCATGTGGGGATCTTCCGATATCCAGGCACTCTTTCTTGCTTTCTTTTTTCTTTTTTTTCCTTTCTTTTTTTTCTCTTTTTCTTATATATAGGGATATGTTAAAGGGGAGGGGTTAAGGGGAGGGGGAGGGTTGATATATATATATTTTTTTCTTTCCTTCTATTTTGTAACTCATTGAAAATTCAATAAAAAAATTAAAAAAAGACTAATATAGAATATCGAAAAAGGTAATGTTTTATAAGCATATGAAATGGAATTCAGGTCCAAGTTAATTGCTTCTAAGAGAGTAAATGTGGGAAAATAGGTTTGATAAATTCTAATACTTTCTGAAGAAATAGTAGGGGAGTTATTTTGCACAAGTCATTAGCATTGAAGATGTATAAAAATTTCAGCAATACGGAATAATATAATGGAATAGTTAAAAACATTCGACACACTGCTGGATTAGAGTTTAAAATTGTTACTTTTCCTGTAGCTTAACTTTTCCAATGCTTGCTTAGAATTTTATATAGTCACTATATACATGTAATTTTTCAGTGAATTTTTCAATAATTGTAGTGTAAATGATTCTGTATTTTTCTAGAAGCTTCTTAGTTCTTTTGCAGCAGTGTCACACCACATAAACCAAGCAATTTTATAGGTTATTTCTTATCATAGATTGTCTTGTTATCATTCTAATTTGAGCTCATTTTTAGCATAAGATGGCCACAACTTCTTTGTTGTTTTTCTTATTTGTTCATTATTCGTCCTTATAAAACTTAACAACCAGCCACAATCAACAAGTTTTATGCCTCATTCTTGACTTCCAAAGAAACTTTGGATTGAAAGGTCACCTGGTTTCAACAAAACCTGAAGAAAGAGTAGCCGGGGAACTATTGCGACTAAAGACCGAGATATTTGCTGACCTGGATTTAAGGTTTAAAAAGGAGAAAAAGTTTCCAATGGTCTTTTAAATCGAAGCAAGAGGCGGAGGGGGAAGAGGTAAAAAAAAAAAGCTCGGAAAGAAGCCGTTTTGTTTTTAACCAATTGGGTCAAAGTGGCTAGACTGCACAGGCGCATGACGTAGCGCACCAAAGGTTTAAAAGAAAGACCGCCATATACAGCAGCCATCGTCCGAGTGGACTGAGGCAGAGTGGGACAGCTTTGGCTCAATCAGGCTTCGGCATGAACAGGCAGAGGCGAGGTTTGAACGGGACACAACTGCACAAGCGTGTGAAAGTCGGCCTCTGAGATCAACGGGGGAGTTTAAAAAGCGAGCAGAGGCTGAGGACAAGCTTAATTCCAGGTGAGGTAAGGCCAGGTAAACTCCTTTAATTAATCTAATGAGATTAGGAATAGGTAATGGAGGCAGCAGTTAGGGCAGTTGAGTGCTCCGTTTGCAGTATGTGGGAAGTCAGGGTGAGCATAGCTGTCCCTGATGACTACACCTGCAAAAGGTGCATCCAGCTGCAGCTCCTGACAAACCGATTTAGGGATCTGGAGCTGGAGCTGGATGAACTTCGGATCATTCGGGAGACAGAGGCAGAAATAGACAGGAGTTTCAGGGAGATAGTCACCCCTAGGAGTCAGGAGACAGGTAGCTGGGTGACTGTCAGGAGAGGGAAGGGGAATAGACAGGAAAAGCAGAGCACCCCTGTGGCCATTCCCATCAACGATAAGTATACCGTTTTGGGTACTGCTGGTGGGGACTACCTACCAGGGACAAGTTGCAGTGGTTGCATCTCTGGCACTGAGACTGGACCCTCAGCTCAGAAGGGAAGGAGGAAAAAGAGGAGAGCAGTAGTGATAGGGGATTCGATAGTTAGGGGGGCAGATAGGAGGTTCTGTGGAAGAGATCGAGAATCCCGGATGGTCTGTTGCCTCCCTGGTGTCAGGGTCTGCAATATCTTGGATCAAGTTCTCAGTATTCTCAAGAGGAAGGGTGGGCAGCTGGATGTTGTGGTCCATGTAGGGACATATGACGTGTGTAGGAAGAGTGAGGAGGTCCTGAAAGGTGAATTTAGGGAGCTAGGCACCAAGTTAAAGGACAGGACCTCTAGGATAGCAATCTCAGGATTGCTACCAGTGCCACATGCAGGTGGGTTTAGAAATAGTAAGGTAGTGCAGATCAACACGTGGCTGAAGACATGGTGCAGGAGTTAGGGCTTCAGATTTATAGATAATTGGGCAGTTCTCCAGGGAAGGTGGGACCTGTTCCGGCATGATGGTTTACATCTGAACTGGAGGGGGACAAATATTCTTGCAGGTAGGTTTGCTAGAGAGGCTGCAGTGGATTTAAACTAGATATGAGGGGGGACAGGAACCAGAGTGTAGGAACAGATGTATGGGAGAAGGAAGAAAAAGAAGACAGTAAAGTTCTTTGTACCGTTAGAGATAAACAGAGAGGAAGAGGTGGGGAATTTCTTAAATGCATTTATTTTAATGCTAGGAGCATTGTAAGAAAGGTGGATGAGCTTAGAGCATGGATTGATACCTGGAAATATGATATTGTAGCTATTAGTGAAACATCATTGCAGGAGGGGTGTGATTGGCAGCTAAATATTCCTGGATTTCGTTGCTTCAGGTGTGATAGAATTGGAAGGACAAGAGGGGGAAGTGTTGCATTGCTTGTCAGAGAAAATATTACAGCGGTGCTCTGGCAGGATAGATTAGAGGGCTCGTCTAGGGAGACTATTTGGGTGGAATTGAGGAATGGGAAAGTTGTAGTATCACTTATAGGGGGGTGTTATAGACCACCTAATGGGGAGCGAGAATTGGATAAGCAAATTTGCAAGGACATAGTAGATATTTGTAGTAAGCACAGGGTTGTGACAGTGGGAGATTTTAATTTTCCACACATAGACTGGGAAGCCCATACTGGAAAAGGGCTGGATGGTTTGGTGTTTGTAAAATGTGTGCAGGATAGTTTTTTGCAGAAATACATAGAGGTACCAACTAGAGAAAGGGCAGTGTTCGATCTTCCGCTAGGAAATGAAATAGGTCAGGTAACGGAGGTATGCGTTGAGAAGCACTTTGGGTCCAGTGATCACAATGCCATTAGTTTCAATATAATTATGTAGAAGGATAGGACTGGACCCAGGGTTGAGATTTTTGATTGGAGAAAGGCTAACTTTGAGGAGATGCAAAAGGATTTAGGATGAGTGGATTGGGACAATTTGTTTTATGGGAAGGATGTAATAGAGAAATGGAGGTCATTTAAAGGTGAGATTCTGAGGGTGCAGAATCTTTATGTTCCTCTTAGGTTGAAAGGAAAGGTTAAAAGTTTGAAAAAGCCATGGTTTTCAAGGGATATTGGAAACGGTTAGGAAAAAGAGAGATATCTACAATATATATAGGCAGCATGGAGTAAATGAGGTGCTCAAGGAATATAAAGAAATTATATAAGGAATATAAGAAAAATCTTAAGAAAGAAATTAGAAAAGTTAAAAGAAGATAGCAAAAGGATAGTGAGGGATAAAATTGGTCCCTTAGAGAATCAGAGTGGACAGCTATGTATGGAGCCGAAAAAGATGGGGGAGATTTTGAACAATTTCTTTTCTTCGGTATTCACTAAGGAGAGGGATATTGAATTGTGTACGCTAAGGGAAAAAAGTAGGGAAGTTATGGAAACTATGACGATTAAAGAGGAGGAAGTACTGGCGCTTTTGAGGAATATAAAAGTGGATAAATCTCTGGGTCCTGACAGGATATTCCTTAGGACCTTGAGGGAAGTTAATGTAGAAATAGCAGGCCTCTGACAGAAATATTTCAAATGTCATTAGAAACGGGGATGGTGCCAGAGGATTGGCATATTGCTCATGTTGTTCCATTGTTTAAAAAGGGTTCTAAGAGTAAACCTAGCAATTATAGGCCTCTCAGTTTGACGTCAGTGGTGGGTAAATTAATAGAAAGTATTCTTAGAGATGGTATATATAATTATCTGGATAGACAGGGTCTGATTACGAACAGTCAACATGGATTTGTGCATGGAAGATCATGTTTGACAAATGTTATTGAATTTTTTGAAGAGGTTACGAGGAAAGTTGATGAGGGTAAAGCAGTGGATGTTGTCTATATGGACTTCAGTAAGGCCTTTGACAAGGTTCCACACAGAAGGTTAGTTAGGAAGGTTCAATAGTTGGGTATTAATATTGAAGTAGTAAAATGGATTCAACAGTGGCTGGATGGGAGATGCCAGAGAGTAGTGGTGGATAACTGTTTGTCAGGTTGGAGGCCGGTGACTAGTGGTGTGCCTCAGGGATCTGTACTGGGTCCAATGTTGTTTGTCATATACATTAATGATCTGGATAATGGAGTGGTAAATTGGATTGGTAAATATGCAGATGATACTAAGGTAGGTGGCGTTGTGAATAATGAAGGTTTTCTGAGCTTGCAGAAAGCTTTAGGTCAGTTAGAAGAGTGGGCTGAAAGATGGCAGATGGAGTTTAATGCTGATAAGTGTGAGGTGCTACATTTTGGTAGGACTAATGAAAATAGGACATACATGGTAAATGGTAGGGCATTGAAGAATGTAGTAGAACAGAGTGATCTAGGAATAATGGTGCACAGTTCCCTGAAGGTGGAATCTCATGTGGATAGGGTGGTGAAGAAAGCTTTTGGTATGCTGGCCTTTATAAATCAGAGCATTGAGAATAGGAATTGGGATGGAATGTTAAAATTGTACAAGGCATTGGTGAGGCCAAATTTGGAGTATTGTGTACAGTTCTGGTCACCGAATTATAGGAAAGATGTCAACAAAATAGAGAGAGTACAGAGAAGATTTACTAGAACGTTACCTGGGTTTCAGCACCTAAGTTACAGAGAAAGGTTGAACAAGTTAGGTCTTTATTCTTTGGAGCGGAGAAGGTTGAGGGGGGACGATAGAGGTATTTAAAATTATGAGGGGGATAGATGGAGTTGAGGTGGATAGGCTTTTTCCATTGAGAGTAGGGAGGATTCAAATAAGAGGACATGAGTTGAGAGTTAGGGGGCAAAAGTTTAGGGGTAACATGAAAGGGAATTTCTTTACTCAGAGAGTGGTAGCTGTGTGGAATGAGCTTCCAGTTGAAGTGGTAGAGGCAGGTTTGGTATTGTCATTTAAAGTAAAATTGGATAGGTATATGGACAGGAAAGGAATGGAGGGTTATGGGCTGAGTGCGGGTCAGTGGGACTAGGTGAGAGTAAGTGTTCGGCACGGACTAGAAGGGCTGAGATGGCCTGTTTCCATGCTGTAATTGTTATATGGTTATATAGATGGTTCGCATTCTAAAAGAACTGAGTATTGAGGAAATGGGTACATCACTTCAGAGCTTTGTGAGGTTTTGAACTTCCTTGCCATCTAAAAGAAGAAATATTTTAGATCCTGGGTGTGGGAGATTTTTTTTTTGATATTTGTGAGGTTTTGAACTTCCTTGCCATTGCAAGGTGTGAGGGCAGAGTCCCAGGGGATAATAAGACTGAGGCTGAGATTTCTAATCTTTAAGGAATCAGGTGTTACGGCAGATAGCAGGAAAGTGGATTTCAGAACTGTTCGATTAGCCATTATCCTACTGAATTGTAGAGCAAATTTGAGTTGCTGATTAAACCAACTTGGCTGTTTTTAATGTGTTTATTTATTGAGATGCAATGCGGAATAGGCCCTTCCGGCCCTTAGAGCCAGGCTGCACTGCAATCTTCTGATTTATTCCAGCCTAATCACAGGCCAATTAACCTACCAACATCTTTGGACTGTGGGAGGAAAGAGGAGCTCCTGGAAGCAACAGCCGCTATGCTGAGATGACTCGAATGCTTGAGTAGGGACTCTGCTACTCAGCAACTCTGCTTCTACTGTTTCCTCCAGCAGTGAATTCCAAATACTCATCGCTTCCTGAGTGACAAAGATCACTCTCAGATCTCATTTTCCCCTTACCCTAAATCTGTGTTGTCTTGTTTTATTCACCTACATCTACCCTATCTTTTTCCTTCAAGACTTTATATACCTCAATCATATCTCCTCTTAACCTTCTCCCTTCCAGGGAGGATAGTCCTGGCGTCTCCAGGAATGCCAAATGCCTTCCAAAGTTGGAGCATGATGTCCTGCTCTTGTAATTAATGCCCCAATGTCTTATAAATGGGGAGATCAGAATAAAATATATGTGACTGTGGTATGTACAATTATATTAGAAAACAAATGATACCATGGAATGAGGAATGGTCCTGGTATATAATAGGAGTTACTAAAAATAATTGCTAAGTCTCTTTCAGTGTGTTTACAACTGTTGGTTTTGGATATACTTTGTACTTAGATGACGTTTCATTCTGATAAACAAAAAATACCATTTTAATTATGCTCTGAGTTTTTTTCTGGGGCTTTGTACGTGCTCAGTTGGGGGCTGGCTTCTCCAGTAGGTGCTGCCCCCAGTGTTTGATCGGTGGAATGACAGGCTGGGTTGCCTGCATCTGCTCACTTGCTGTGAATTGTACCATTAACTGGCAGGACATGTCACGCAGGGGCTTGGGCTATGTATATGTTTTATTGCAGGGGTCACCAACCTTTTTTGCATCGCAGACTGGGTTAATATTGACAATATTCTTGCAGACTGGCCAATGGTGGGGGGGGTGGGGGTGTTAATCACAACCGGAATGTAGGTGATATGTCAATTATAAGTCACTTAAAAGTGTCTAATACACTCAATTTCGTTTCTAAAAGGGTTTATCTAATGAATTTAATATTAAACACACAGCACATATTTTCCTCACATGAATATAGTGATAGGTCAATTATAACTCACTTATAAGTCAATAGCATCATAACGTTTTAAGTAACGTTTGGATATTAAACACACAGCGCATATTTTCCTCGTATGAACATATAAAATCATTGCAATACACCAATATCACTGAATCAGTGGGAGCCCTGGCCTTGTTTCCCTGCAACAAGACGGTCCTGTTGTAGGCTGATGGGAGACAGTGGTACTCGAAGGGGGTTCCTTATGTCCAGTCTATTCCGCAATTTAGTTTTCGTGGCTCTCAGTGCTTGCTTCTGTGTCGCTTGCTCAGGTTTTTTCGCTCAAAAAACTCAGTGGGTTTGTCTTTAAGTGCAGGGTGCTTGGACTCAAGGTGCCGAAGCAGTTTTGAGGGGTTCATTGCCTCATTAGACAGCCTCCGGGCCCAAACTCCAGCCTCCTGCCAGCCCCGCCACCAGATGCCTTGGCTAGGTGCAGCTGGTCATGGGTGGGGTGAGAGGACAAGGTAAGGACAGGAGAGCGAGGAGGAGTGCAACAGGGCGCGCACCCGCACCCCGTTGTAGGTAGGTAGGATCTATCGGCTGACAAAAGTTTGTCTGGAGGGATAATTTTCAGTAGATCGCAGTGAGGTAGCTGCTCTGCTACTTACAAAACTCTGAGCCCGAATTATGTTATCTGCGAATATTTTAGCACCGGGTTCTTCACGAACATACGGTGTGCTAAACAGGTTTAAAGGCAGCACCCATCTGTCTGCGCTCCAGGCCAGTAGCAATGGCACTTCTCGCTGGCCGCCCAAGGTGGCTGGTTACCCAAGGCCAACCAGTGGTCCCTGGTGCTAGGATATCATTGCGTTTAGGTGAATGTTGACCTCGCGTGGGTAATGACTTCACGTGCGTAATGACCCTGCGTGCGTTCAAGTTCAACAGTGGGCGAGACAGCAAATGAGGGAAGGTGCAACTGACTCATATCGTTTCATATCGCCAAATCATATCGTTTCCTTGCGGCCCGGTGGTTGGGGACCACTATTTTATTGCATGTCTATGTTTCTTTGCTCACTATTTTGAATGTGCTGTGTATGTTTTGCTTCTTGGCCTCAGTGATACGCTGTTTCATTCGGCTGTATTCATGTATGGTTGAATAATAATTAAACTTGATTTGATTTTAAGGGACTGGGTACTGTATACGAGTATTTGGATAGACATTAGGGGCTGTCAGTATGGCTTTGTGTGTGGCAGGTCATGTCTAACCAATCCTATAGAGTTCTACAACGAAGTTACCAGGAAAGTTGATGAGGACAAGGTAGTTGATGTTATCTACATGGAGTTTAGCAAAGCATTTGACAAGGTCCCATACAGGAGGTTGGTTATGAAAGTGAAGTTGCTTGTCATTCAAGTTGAGGTAATAAATTGGATTAAACATTAGCTTTGATGGTGAAGCCAGAGAATGGTAGTAGATGATTACTCCTCTGACTGGAGATCTGTGACTAGCACAGTGCTGCAGGGATCGGTGCTGGGTCCATTGTTGTTATTCATTTATATCAATGATGTGGATAATAACATAGTTAATTGGATCAGCAAATTTTTG